>NW_025891974.1:187507-200517 GCF_002878395.1 Capsicum annuum | reverse complement strand
GGTTGGGTAGTTAATATTGGTGTAAAATCATATTTTGGGTATGGGAGCTAACCATGAAAAGGCTATTATTATTAGGTTGTGCTCGTGTGGAGACCTTTAATGTTGTTATTTGGTGGTTTTGAGACATTATCTGTTATGTGTGACTCTATGGGGTCTTTTATGGTGATATTAGCCTAGTATTTGGATAATTGGTTGTTATTCTCGGTGAAAATTATCTGAAATAGTGATTATGTGGTATCAAATGGCATGTTATGGTATATCTTACTCTGTTGGTATGTGGATTATGTTGGATCATGGATCACTAATGTATTGAGTAGATTTTTGCTCACGAACTTGGTTTTTGGTTTGAATTGGAAATTCTCATTTTGTTGATTCTGAGCATTACATCCCCACATCATATTCATTCATGAAATATTGGTACCACTATAGAAATACTGGAGATATTGGAAACACTAGCATGTGACATTATTTAGAACCCCCCGAGGGATGTGCCGGAGAGGAGTCATAGATATTGGTTTTGGTTTAGGATTATATATGGGTTGACGAACCCCCCTATGGGTCCTACCTGGTAGCATAGCTCAGTAGGTGTATACGAAGATTGTGCAACAACCTTATGCGTCACATATCATCATCATAATTATCATAATCATTATCATATTCATTGTATTTCATACATATAAATATTGTGCTTGTTCGGTGTTGTATTATAAGCTGTGATGTGAAATCTGTCTATATGTACGTCTTTCCATACTTGTAGGTTTGATATTTGTATACCCGTGCTTTCTTCTCATATTTGCATGTGTTATATATGTATATTGTAGAACTACTGGCGAAGATAGTGTAGTCTACCATTAGGGATATTTTCTAACTGCTGGTGACGTGACCATAGTATGTATTTTGTATGCTTTATTTTCTACTTTGCTCAGTCTGCCTATGATACCTAGTGAGTACAAGTGGACCATACTCACTTGATTCAGGTATTACTTGGAGTTTATTCGAGGTAGCAGTTATACATCCGGAGTTGACTTCCACCTTATCCTATCTAGAATATGTCTTACTTTTATTCTAACACAAAGTTTGTTCTTTTTTTGGATATCTTATGTTGTAATGCCCTGAGTCTATACCCCAGATACTACACGGTGCTCATAATTTCGAGGGACCACAAGCTAACCCATGACTGGTACCTGCTACAATAATTAAATAATAATACTGTAATTAGGTGGAAATTAGGCGGAAACTTGCCATAAGGTTCAAAATTGTAAATAAATACTGAGTACGGTACATCAATACCAAAATTGAACATCTATCTATAAATACTCTAGTCTGAAAAAGCCTCTACTGTCTGAACAAGGAGTTAATGGGAAAGACCCCTAACTAACTCAGACTACTAAAACTGAGAAAAGAGGTACTAAAATAATAATCATGTCCTCGAACTATGAGGACTCACCACTAACCCTGCTGCTTAAAGGTACAGGCTGCTAAGTTCGATCGGGAGCTCGTGCGTCTGTACCTATGATATAAGACATCATAGTGCAAAAGAAAGGTATGCGTTAGTACTTTGAATATCCTAGTATACTAAGTGAGGTAGGCTGATATGCATGGGTTCATATGCATGAACAATACTGACTGAATAATATGAGTATGACTGAAAAAGAGTACATGCAGGAATACATAAATTGTAACTGAGGTCAAGATAGCACTGGATACTGAGTTTTGAATTTCTAATTTACTAATATCTGAGTTTACTGATACTGTATTACAGTTAACTGAGTGACTTTATCTGACAGTCCTAATTTTGTGGAACTATTTTGAGTTCTGTACCAAACTGAGTGACTGTATCTGACAGTCCTGATTTTGTAGAACTAAACTGAGTTTTATACTGAGACTAGAACTGAAACTGAGATTGTGAGAGGTAATGATCTAACTGACATGCCCTTTTTTGAATATATTGGGATCCAACCTGTAACCTCCGCTGGAAGGGTATCAGTACCGTGCCACGGATAAAGACAAGCTGTGAGTTAACCCCATCTAATAGGAAGCTCTTTTGTCAACCCTCGCTAGCAGAAAAACTTGTATGAGATGTATCAACCCTAGTCTGGCAGAAAGATATCTCAACCTATGCTGGCTATGTAGTTCTGTAATACAGGTATTGCTACTAAGTGTCAAACCCTCTGTTGGCAAGAATGCCTCCATCCCTAGGTTCGCTCGGTGATGAATCCTACTCCCAACTGAATAGACACTGAACTGATTCGTAGTTTATACTAGGCTTGACTAAACTATTACTAATTATACTGTCTAACTAAACTGAACTGCGTTTATTAAGTTCCATTGACTGACAAAATACTATTGAATTCTATTAACTGACTGAATTTACTGATGCCTAAACTGAATACGGAGCTGGACTGGACTGATACTGAGTCTACTAAGTTTTTCTTGAGTTCTATAACTGACTAAGAGTACTACTGATCGTGACATGACTAAGATTGTTCTGTAACTGACACTGGCACTAGGTAAACAGCTAAATTCAAGTATTAAATACCCCAAGACTCGATAGCATGAAAAGTAAAGCATCACATGACCTTGCATAACATAGAAATGCACAATTGTTCATAATGCATCTATAGAGGCATTTTATCAAACACTTGAATGGCATGAACTAGTGTACATTTTAACGTGATATAATCTCACTATTTAATTCACATGAACAACTCATCAAACACTTGGAAGGCATTGTATATGGACATAGTACTAATCAACATATGAGCATCACAATTTCAAAGCTTTAACATGAATTCACATGGTACTATATACATAATAATTGTTTTTACATAAATCTTTCACTTAACCATGGAATAGAAACCCAATCAATATTATAATCATGAATACACTTGAATCCAAATCATGGAAATCATGAAATCACTTTACTTAGAGTTTAAAAGTGTTTCTTGGACTCCAAAGGTGGAAGGGACCCTTGGATGAACACTTGGCATTCATTAAAGCTTGAATTCTGAAAGATTGATGGATTTCCTTGAAACTTGGATTCTTGAATGTGATGAACTATGATTTGTTCTTGAATAATTCTAGAGAGAATGAGTAAATTTGGCATTTTGGATGACTTAATTACATGTTTTGGGGGCTGATATAATATGGGAAAAGACCCATTTACCTCTCTGGACGCGGGTTTTAATTACTGAAAACTGGACTAGCAATGCGCAGACCGACGCGCCACATCATTAGCATCAATGTGATGGCCAAGAAACCATATTGGTCCACATTGGTTCACTGTAATTTGCACTGGGAGCTGAAGTAAAATATTCATCGACGCAATGGGTGATGCGGCGCATCGAGATCGTGTTGATCCACTGGTTTGAGCTTTCAGATGTGATCCAAATGAAGTCTAAAAAATCTGAAACTTGTCCAAAAACACCCACTGAGATTCCTGATCATGATTCAACCTAAAACTCATTACTTTAAGGTCATGAGGGTTGTGAAGAAGGATTACCAACTTATGAAGGCTAAAATAACTCTAAGTATGAACACTTAGCTAAACTTTTCTAATTTTGGGACCCCTTACTAGCTTTTACAAGACTGAATCAAGCTTAGAATTTTGTGGGGTCTTACAATATCTCCCACTTGGAAACATTCATTCTCGAATGAGACTGACTAAGCTGAGAATACTGGCAGACTAAATTTAGATACTGGATATGCACAACTCCAACATGATTTCATAATTGACACTACTGATATGCTGAAATTTCATACTGAACATGCATATTTGATGCATGAGTACATAGATGAACATGATTCATGGATGCATGACTGGGATTCCTTATAAGAGTTTCTCATGATGAACATGTGTATCTAATGCATGAAGTTGCAACTGAATATGCAATGGTAACTAGTACCAAGTCTATAAAGGAAAATCTGAGCATGAAACTGAGTAAGTTTAAAGAGAATCGTTACCCTGTATTGAGTCTGAGTTTATGGAGAAGAGGTGAGGATACTTGGTTTGCATATCTGCTTCTACTTCCTAAGTATCTCCCTCAATGGACTGATTCCGCCAAAGAACTTTGACTAGAGGGACTTTTTTGTTCCTCAGTCTGCGAATCTAATAGTCAAGGATTTTGACTGGGACCTCTTCATAAGAGAGATTGTTCTGAATATCTAGGACCTCAATAGGGACTACAACTGCTGGGTAGCCTATGCATTTTTTAAGCAAGAATACATGGAACACTGGATGCACTGAAGCTAAGTCTAAAGGTAACTCAAGCTCGTAAGCTACCTTTCTGAAATGGTTGATAATTCGGTAAGGATCGATATATCGGGGACTGAGCTTCCTCTTTTTGCAAAACCTCTTCTCTCCTTCCATAGGAGAGATTTTTAAATACATATAATCACCAATCTCGAACTTCAGATCCTTTCTCCACACATCTACGTACGATTTCTGTTGGCTCTGAGCTATCTTAAGCCTTTTACTGATCAACTGAACCTTCTCTAAGGTGTCAAACATCAAGTCAGGACCTACCACTGCACCCTTTCCCACTTCAAATAAATCAATGGAAGACCTACATCTCCTTTCATAGAGTGCCTCAAATGGAGCCATCTGAATGCTGGAATAAAAGTTGTTGTTATATGCAAACTCAATCAAAGGTAAGTGGTCATCCCAACTACCTTTAAAGTCTATCACACAAGCTCGCAACATATCTTCTAAAGTATGAATGGTCCTTTCTGCTTGACCATCTGTCATAGGTTGAAAGGCTGTACGAAGATAGACTTAGGTACCTAGACCTTTTTAGAACGCCTTCCAGAAATGAGAGGTGAACTATGTACCTCTATCTGAGATAATAGACAATGGAACTCCATGTAATCTGACCAACTCTCTGACATAGAGCTTGGCATAGTCCTCGGCTGAATAAGAGGTATGGACTAGTAGGAAATGAGCTAATTTGGTCATCCTATCTTTAATGACCTAAACTGAATCATGCTGACGACGAGTACGAGGCAAACTCATCACAAAATCTATGTTGACTTCTTCCTATTTCCAAGTGGGAATACTAAAATCTTGCATAACTCCACTAGGCTTTTGATGCTCGATCTTAACCTGCTGAAATGTAGAGCACTTAGCTATAAACTCTACAATATCTCTCTTTATCCCACTCCACCAATAGATCTCCTACAAATCACGATATATCTTAGTGTCCCCTAGATAAATAGAGTAACGAGCACCATGCTCTTCTGCAAGAATTTGCTGTCTTAGGTCATCTACACCTGGCGCACATAGCTGACCCTGACAATGCAATACACCATCTCCTCCTTGGGAGAAAACCTCTATCTTTTAATCTCTGACTGATTCTTTAAACTTAACTAGGCTAGGATACCTATCCTACTTTTCCTTTACCTCAAAAATCAGAGATGATTCTGAATTACTCTGCACCCATACCCTACCTTTTGTCGAATCAACTAAGCGGAAACCTAGTCGGGAAAGCTGATGAACTTCCTAAGGTAACTTCTTCTTACTATTTTCCACATGAGCAACACTACCTATAGACATCCTACTTAGAGCATCAGCCACTATATTGGCTTTACTTGGATGATATAGGACGCTCATGTCATAATCCTTCAATAACTCCAACCACCTTCTTTGATGGAGGTTTAGGTCTTTCTGAGAGAACACATACAGTAGGTGCTTATGGTCAGTGAATACATCAACGTGCACACCATACAAGTAATGACTCCAAATCTTTAAGGAAAATACTACTTCTACTAACTTAAGATCAAGAGTTGGATAGTTTTTTTCATGGAGTTTGAGCTGTCTAGAGGTGTAGGCTATTTCAAAACCGATTATTCTTTCGGGAGAAACTCCAGGAAGATCTTCAGGAAACATGTTTGGGAATTCATATGCTATTGATACTGACTCAAGAGTAGGGGTTTCTGATCTAGAGTTTTGTATGTGAACGAGATGGTAGAAACATCTCTTGATATCATTTTCCTTGCCCTAAGGTAGGAAACAAGCTGACCCCTTAGTACTGAAGTACTACCCCTCTATCCTAGGATGGGTTCATTTGAGAACTAAAACTAGACAATTCCATTTCTGCAGTCAACTGAGGCATAACAGGAATGAAGCCAATCCATGTCAAGAATGACATCAAAATTGATCATCTTTAATTTGACTATGTTTGCTGAAGTGACTTTCTGAGATACCATAACTGGACAGTTCTTGTATACCCATTGGACTATGATAGATTTATCCACTAGGGTAGAGACTGAGAAAGACACTGCTAGAATTTAAGGACTGACTCTGAAGTTAACATCTATATAAGGAGTTACAAAAGATAAAGAAGTTCCTGGATCTAGCAAAGCATAAACATAAAAATGATAAACTTGTAACGTACTAGTGACCACATCAGAAGAACTTTCCTGATCTTCTCGGGACTAAAGGGCATAAAGTCTGTATGGGTATTGCCCACTGGTCGCATTGGAAGCAACACCCTACTGATTAGGCGACTAAACTAAGCTGAGGGACGGTTATGCTGACTATGCAAACCCATCTGAGGATACTGTCTGACTCTGTGGCCTAGCTTGCCACATCTAAAACATACGTCACTGCCAGCTCTCCAGAAACCCTGATGGTTTTTGCCATACTTCTGGCAGAGAAGATTTGTTTGGGCACTGCTAACACTACCTTGAGGTTTAGGTCTTGACGCTCTATCTCTATTACAGTCTCTAAATTCCAACATCGAAGCACTGGATGAGGATGGAGTTGGGACTGAGGATTTTGGGTGGGACTGAGAACGATTACCACCCTCTGACTTAGGTATGGTGAAGTTTAAGCTACCTATTCTAGCTCCCTTGTTCTCCCTTTCCTTCTCTTTATTCTTAGCCTCCTCTATCTGCTGAGCATGGACCATTAGCCTAGATATGTCCATATCCTTAATCAAAATTGCGGTCATCACTCCTTGACCACACTACTAGACACCCCTGACACAAACTTACTCCTCTTTGCTCTGCTATTTACTACCACATGAGGGGCATATCTGGATAACTGAGTAAACTTAATAAAATACTCTTGTACCATCGTGTTACCCTACTTCAAATTTATAAACTCCAAAACCTTCACTTTCCTCAACTCTAGCAGGAATAACTTATCCAAAAAAGTAATAGAAAACTTTTCCCACTCTGTGGGCCCTGCATCTGTGGCCCCCTCTGCTTTCCACTGTTTGAACCATGAGTGACCCACATCCTGAAAATGATATGCAGCCAACTCAACACTCTCAATAGTAGTCACCCCCATAATATTTGTAACCTTTTACACCTGATCAAGAAATTTATGTGGGTCCTCATCTGACTTTGACCCGGTAAAAGATGGAGGGTTTATTTGGGTGAAGTCCCAAATCCTGGATGCAGTAGTATTGGCCACTTGGTTGGCCATAACAGAAGTTGGACATTCATTTTGGGCTACCACAGAATGAGCTATGGTAGTGAAAACTTCTCTAAATTTAGCATGGGAGACATGTTTGTCCAAGGGATCTAGCTGGACGGGCTGAGGTGCTGACTGATTTTCGGTTCTTCTTTTGTTAGTCTTTTTGGGAGGCAAATTTTGTAAATAAAAAGGAGACAACATATTAGACTGAGAGTTTGACTTAACCTTATGCTCACTCGCACGATATGAATACTGAAAAAAGGGAAACTTTTCCTAAAATATCTCATAGCTTCCTGTCCATAAGTGTGGCGCGTTACACACCCATGCACAAGACTCTACTAGATATGGCTTTCAGACTTCCTAGGCCTCTATTGAACCTTAGGCTTTGATACCAAGTTTATAATATCCCGAGTCCGTACCCCGGATGCTACACGATGATCATAATCCCGAGGGACCATAAGTTAACTCATGACTAGTACCTGCTACAATAACTAAAAAATAATACTATAATTATGCAGAAATTAGGCGAAAAATTGCCATAAGATTCAAAACTTTAAATAAATACTGAGTACGATACATTAATACCAAAACTGAATATCTGTCTATAAATACTCTTGTTTGAAAATGCCTCTACTGTCTGAATAAGGAGTTGATGGGACAAGCCCCCAACTAATTTCGACTACTGAAACTAATAAACTTTGGTACTGAAATAATAGTCATGTCCTTGAACTAGGAGGACTCACCACGAATACTGCTACTGAAAGGCCTAGGCTGCTAAGTGCGATTGGAGCCCGTGCGTCTGACCCTATGATATAAGACACTATTGCGCAAAAGAAAGGTATGCGTTAGTAATTTAAATGTACTGGTATGCTAAGTGAGGTAGGCTGAGATGCATGGGTTCTTATGCATGAACAATACTGACTGAAAAACATGAGTATCACTGAGTGAAAGTATATGCATGAATACATAAACTGTAACTGAGGTCATGATAGCACTGGATACTGAGTTCTAAATTTCTAATTTACTGATATTTGAGTTTACTTATACTATCTTACTATTAACCGAGTGACTGTATCTGACAGTCCTAATTCTGTGGAACTATTCTGAGTTTCATACTGAACTGAGTGACTGTATTTAACAGTCCTGATTTTGTAGAACTGAACTGAGTTCTATATTGAGATTGGAACTAAAACTGAGACTATGGGAGGTAATCAGCTAACCGACATGCCCCTTTCTGAATAGATTGGGGTCCAAACTATAACCTTAGTTAGAAGAGTATCAGTACCATGCCATGGGTAAAGACAGGCTGTGAGTTCACCATCTATGACAGTAAACTCTTTAGTCAACCCTTGCTGGTAGGAAAACTTGCATGAGATGTATCAACCCTAGTCTAGCAGAAAGATATCTCAACCTAAGCTGGCTACATAGTTCTGTAATGCAAGGATTGCTACTAAGGGTCAAACCTTTTACTGGCAAAAATGCCACCATCCTTGGGTTCACTTGGTACTGAATCATACACCTAACTGAATATATACTGAACTGATTCCTAGTTCATACTAGGCTTGACTGAACCATTACTGATTATACTGTCTAACTGAACTGAACTGAGTTCACTGAGTTCCGTTGATTGATGAAATACTATTGAATTCTGTTAACTAACTAAATTTGCTAAGGCCTGAACTAATTATGGAACTGGACTGGACTTCTACTGAGTCTACTGAGTTTTTTCTGAGTTCTATAACTAACTGAGAGTACTACTGACTATGACATGGCTAAGATTATTCTGTAACTAACACTAACTCTAGGTAAATAGCTAAATTATCAGGTATTAAATACCCCTAAAACTCTATAGCATGAAAAGTAAAGTATCACAAGACCTTGCATCGCATAGAAATGCACACTTGTTCATAATACATCTATAGAGGCATTTTATCAAACACTTGAATGGCATGAACTAGTATATATGCTAACATGATATAATATTACCATTTAATTCACATGAACAACTCATCAAACTCTTGGGAGGCATTGTATATGCACATAGTACTAATCAACACATGAGCATCATAATTTCAAGGCTTTAACATGAATTCACATGGTACTACATACATAATAATTATTTTTACATAAATCTTGCTCTTAATCATGGAATAGAAACCCAATCAATATTATAATCATGAATACACTTGAATCCAAATCATGGAAATCATGAAATCACTTTACTTAAAGTTTAAAAGATTTTCTTGGACTCTAAGGGTGGAAAGGACCCTTGGATGAACACTTGACATACCTTAAAGCTTGAGTTATGAAAGATTGATGGATTTTCTTGGAACTTGGATTCTTGAATGTTATGAGCTAGGGTTTGTTCTTGAAAATTTCTAGAGAGAATGAGTAAATTTGGCCTTTTGGACGACTTAATTACATGTTTTGAGGGCTGATATAAGATAGAAAAGATCCATTTACCCTTCTGGACGTGAGTTTTAATTACTGAAAACTGGACTAGCAACGCCCAGACCAATGCGTCGTGTCATTGGCATCGACGTGATGGCCAACGTACCACGTCAGGTCCACATTGGTTCACTAAAATTTTCACTGGGAGCTGAAGGAAAATATTCATCGACGCGATGGGCAATGCGGTGCATAGAGATCGCGTCGATCCAATGGTTTGAGCCTTAAAATGTGATAAAAAATCCAAAACTTATCTAGGAACACCCATTAAATTCCCGATCATGATTCAACCTAAAAATCATTACTTTAAGGTCTGAGGTTCGTGAAGAAGTATCACTAACTTACAAAAGCTATAATAACTCTAAGTATGAATACTTAGCTGAATTTTTCTAATTCTAGGACCCCTTACTAGCTTTTACAGGACTAAATCAAGCTTAGAATTTTGTGGGGTCTTACATATGTATATTTTTACTACGAGTTGTATTAGTTAGTCTTATACTATGACACTAGGTTTTGGGGTATTGTATGGTATTTTTGGCTATGTATTTCGTGTTTTTGCTATAAATATATGTGGTTCGACTTTGTTCTAAGAGTCTTGCCTTATATTTTGGTATTATCACTCATTTTATATCAGTTTGGGGGATAGACTTGCATGTCAAGGCTTGCCGCAAAAAGTTCCTTCATGACCCTTGGTTTTTGGATTGTGGCAATAGTTAATTTAAAAACCAAGCCTAATTTTTAAAGTGTTTAAATCTAGGTCTTGAACTTGTTGTGTGATTCACCAACTAATCTCTAAGTAAGAAGAAAAAATTTGCAAGAAAAGAAGAGTACTTGGTTTGAGTTAAAGTAGTGATGCTTGAATAAAAAACTTGGAAATCGATTCCCCAATGAAATTTTTCCCTCATTAATGAAGTTGAGAATTTTTTTGAGGAGTAGAATCATTATAGGGGTGATTAATGTTCAATTTGTATTTAATTTAAGGGAGAAGGGAGAAGGAATGATTATAGAAAATGGAGGAAGGTAAATGCATTTGAAAAGGAATGGGAAATAAATCAGATCCATTGCTATTTTAATTTCCAAATCGGATCGGGTCGGGTTATGAATTTTTTAAAATTGGATCGACTTTTTGTCCAGTGACAACGACCGCATGTAAGACTCGTCATTAGTGGTGATGAGTCATACTCTTCCTCCATTTTGACCAAAGGACTTAGAAAACTTACCTAAGGTCACCAGTCCCCACGACACAAGGCAATGAGTCATAGTATGTGACTATGACTCATTTTAAGAGTCATTGGGATACTAGTGCATTTTTCTTGTTTCTCTCTTAATGAAGAGTCACCTGATGAGTCATAACTTTTCCTTATGAGTTGTAGGGTGGCTTGTTTAGACTAGGCCCTATAAATTTTCTAGGTTCTTTTCAGTTTTGCCTTATCCTGGACATGTCAAAATAAGTTACCCTATAGTATAAAATGTACAAAAATCATGGGATGCCTCCACAAATTTTCTTAATTTAATATCGCGGCACGGTATGGCTAAGTTGATTACTTAGAGTTCATCAACAAGCCCATGGGTTTCCTCTTATGAAGCGCCTGATTTAACATCACGACAAAACTTGGGTGTGCTTGACACCTCAACTACCGTAAAATCCACATCACAAACTACTTTTACTTTATCAATGGATCATAGATAGTGTTTCATCCTTCAGATGTTCACCTTAAACTTCAGACCTTCTTTAATATCTAGCTCGAGTTCACCATAGGAGAACACTCTAGTCACTCTATACGACCCTCTCCACTTTGACTTCAACTTGCTCGGATACAACTTTAGCTTAGACTCAAAAAATAATACAAAATCATGGATAGTGAACTCCTTTTTCTTGATCATGAAATCATGGTATAGCTTCATCCTATTGTGGATAAAGTAGATCGTTCATAGGATCAACTATGAAACTTATCCATCTCATTTTGTTGCTCTAGTCGCAACTTGGCTGCATCATGCCACTCTAGATTTAACTTCACTTCAAAGACCACAATGACTAATGCTCATGTTCGATATTCAAGTGGCATGCTATACCATACACAAGCTAATATGAAGAAGTACTAATGGGGCTCTTAAAACCCATTTGATAGGCCTATAGTGCGTCATCTAACATTTTTGCCTAATCCATCCTATTGGCATTTACAACCTTTGACAAGATAGACTTGATCTCATGAATGAGGACCTTAACTTACCCACTTATTTAAGGATGGTAAGGTGTTTCCACCTTATTTTTCATACTATATTTCTCAAGAAAGGATCTGAATAAACGATACAAAAATGTGAGCCTTCATCACTAATGATAACACTAGGAGTCCCAAATCTTGAAAAGATGTTCTTCTTCAAGAATGTTATGATAATTTTTCCTTTGTTATTCGGAAGTGCCACTTCCTCCACCCATTTTAAAAAATAGTCAACAACCACCAAGATGTACTTCATACTATGTGAACTAACAAAACGGCCCATGAAGTTAATGGCCCATACATCAAACAACTCATGATCTAGAATAATAGTCATTAGAAGTTCTTTTCTTTGCGAGATGTTTTCTTGCCTTTGACATTGGTCACATTCATCGGTATGGTTGTTTACATCTTTGTAAATGATGTGCCAATAGTATCCTCATTGAAAGATCTCGTACACAGTCCACACACCATTATTATGAACCCCACCTAGAGAAGAATGATATGCCTCTAAGATACTTATAATCTCAAACTCAGGAACACATCTTAAAACTACCCCATTGGCACAACTTCACAAAAAATAGAAGAACTTCCTCACACCATTCATAAATTTTTTGTGTTGGTGAAATGAAAGGTCTATAGGAACCACATTACTCATTTGATAATTTGCAAAATCTGCAAACCATAGAATTAAATCTTATAATGCAGCTAATACCTACTCTTCCAAAAAAGTATCATCAATCTCAAGCTTATCTTTCTGTTTTAACATAGCTTCTTCTTCAAGTCATGATAAGTGGTATGCCACTTGATTTTCAATCTCCTTTCAATCCTTGACCTTGAATTCGTATTCCAACAATAATAGTACCTAATTAATCAACCTCGGTTCACATCCTTCTTTGTTATAAGGTACATAAGAGCTGCGATTT
>NW_025891974.1:41297-184507 GCF_002878395.1 Capsicum annuum | reverse complement strand
AACTGACACACATGACTGACTTGATCGTAAGAGTAAAGTCCATAATTCATCATATCATGAGTAGGGGATTTCACACTAAGCATAGTTCCCAACATCTTATACATGGAAGGGAAATTCATACAACATGTATATACTTGTATAGCTTCAATATCATGGTCAATCCATATCACAACAACAATGCATATCACTCACATGGAATTCATGGGAAATCGTAAAGCATAGAGCATGGACTTGTCATTTAAGCACTATTAAATCATAGGACATGAATTCTATCATCTAGGCATATTATCAAACACTTTGCATGCATTTTTTTAGCTTAAGTGTGTTCATGAATATCACCATATTAAACCACATAAAGATCATGGGTTTCAACTAACAAACACATATACTTTATGAAATCACCTTTAGTTATCATCTTGAAACTTAAATAACAATCATCAATATGTACATGCTCATATCACAACAAGACAATCACAAAATAATATTTAAAATATGGTTCTTGAGCTCTGTGAACGAAATGGATCCATAGATGAACACTACACATACCTGACTCAAGGTTCTTGATGCTTTTGAACTTGAAGGATTTGAAATCCTTTGATTTTTTTGAAGAAGATTGGGTCTTATTCTTAGAGATTAAAGTTAGAGATAAACCCTAGTTTTTGTTTGTGAAATAATAATAAGAAAAATATCTGAATTTGGACTCATCTGGGTATATATATAGGCGAGTGGTAAGTGACCAAAATTCCCCTATTAAAATGGCCTGGAGTAAATTGAACTTGGCATGTGACGACCCGACTAACGGTCCATTAGTAACTTGATGGTTCGCCATTTTGACCGTCATACGTGGACCAAAAATGGGGTTCACTAGATAAGAGTTGACGGCCTGGATGATGGTCCATCAAAAATCTGACTGTCCATCAACTCGTTCGTCAATCCTTATCCATAACGTCGCCCTACTTCCTTGGTTGTGATGGTCAAAGTGGTGGTCCATCACTTGTTTGGAGGTTCGTCAATTTGGATGTTCCGCTTGGGCGTTTTGGTCATTTCTGAGTAAAACATCCATAACTTCCTCGTCTGGTTCCGAATTTGGACAAAATTGGTATCGTTAGAAAGCTAACTCAATTTCCTACGTGATAGAAAGTAGAAATCTAAAAAATACCATGGGTACAAAAATATATTTGTATTTCAAAGCAAGTACTAGCATTCTTGAGATGATTTCTAGCTAGGAATAAGCACGGGTATTACAATATCTCCCCCTTGAGAATATTCGTCCCCGAATGAGACTGACTAAGAGGGAAAATAATAAATAAACATAAATTGAATATGAGTGACTGAGACATGACTTCATGACTGACATACTAAATATACTGAACTTATGCACATCTGATGCATGGCTAACTGGTATATGAATGCGTGACTGAGTGTTCTGAAAAACTGAGTTTCTCATGACAAGAATGCATAGCTGATTCATGATTTTATAATTGAACTGATACATGAATGCATGACATAGTATGAAATGGTAGTAGATATCATATTTATAATGGGAACATGAATATGAAACTAATTAAGCTTAAGGTAAACTATTACCTTGAGCTTGGTCTGAATCAGAGGAGAAGACGTAAGGATACTTGGTACGCATATCTGCTTCTGCTTCACAAGTAGCTCCTTTGACGGACTGATTTCTCCAAAGAACCTTAACTAGAGGGACCTCTTTGTTCCTCAATCGACGAGTCTGATAGTCTAAGATTTCGACTGGAATCTCTTCATAAGAGAGACTGTTTTGAACATCAAAGCTCTAAAAAGGACTACAACTGATAGGTCACCTACACACTTCTTGAGCAAGGATACATAGAATACCGGATAAACTGAGGCTAAATCTGAAGGTAATTCGAGCTCATAAGCTACCTTGCCTAAACAACCGAGAATCCTGAAGGGACTGATATAGAAGGGACTAAGTTTCCCTTTATTGTCGAACCTCTTCACTCCTTTCATGGGAGAGATCTTGAGATAGACATAGTCATCGACCTCGAACTCGATATCCTTTCTGCAAACATCAGCATAAGACTTCTGTTGGCTCTGAGCATCCCAGATTCTCTCTCTAATCAACTGAACTTTCTCTAAGGTATCAAAAACCAAGTCAGGACTTATGACTGAGGCCTCACTAACTTGAAACCAACCAATTGGAGATCTACACCTTCTAACATAGAGAGTTTCAAATGGAGCCATTTTAATATTGGAATGATAGCTATTGTTGTATGAAAACTCAATCAAAGGCAAGTGGTCATCCCAGCTTTCCTTGATATCAATTGCACACGCCCTTAGCATATTTTTAAGAGTCTGAATGTTCTTTTTTGAGGATGAAAAGCTGTACTGAGAAGGACTTGGGTACCAAGACCCTTTTGGAATGCTTTCCAGAAGTAAGAGGTGAACTGGGTACCTCTTTCAGAAATAATAGATAATCGAACACCCTATAATCTAACAAACTCCCTGATATAGAGTTTAGCGTAATCCTCGGCTGAATAAGAGGTATGAACTGGAAGGAAATGAGCTGACTTGGTCATCCTGGCTACAATAGCCCAAACTAAATTGTACTGATGATGAGTTTGAGGCAAATCCATCAAGAAGTCCATGTTCACTTCTTCCCACTTCCAAGAAGGAATAGTGAACTCCTGCATAGGTTCACTAGGCTTCTGATGCTCTATCTTAACTTGCTGACATGTAGAGCACTTAGCCACAAACTCTGCAATATCTCTCTTCATCCCACTCCACCAATAGATTTCCCACAGGTCATGGTACATCTTAGTGGCCCCTGGATGAATAGAGTATCGCGCTCCATGCTCTTCTACAAGAATCCACTGCTTTAAGTCATCTACACCTAGAATGCACAGATGACCCTAACAACGAGGAACCTCATCTCCTCTTTGGGAGAAAACCTCTACTTTTTGATTCTGAACTGACTCTTTTAGCTTGACAAGGCTAGGATCCCTGTCTTGCTTTTCTTTTACCTTGGAAACTAAAGATGACTCTAAACTTCTCTGAACACATACAACACCCTCCAAAGAATCAACTAAGTAAACAACTAGTCTAGTGAGCTGATGGATTTTCTGAGCTATCTTCTTCTTGTTGTCCTCGACATGAGAAACATTACCCATGGAGAGTCTACTGAGAGCGTCAGCCATAACGTTGGCCTTGCCCGGATGGTAAAGGACACTCATGTCATAATCTTTCAAAAGCTCTAACCACCTTCTCTTATAAAGATTAAGATCTTTCTGAGAAAAGATATACTAGAGACTCTTATGATCCATGAAGATATCTACATGAACTCCGCATAGATAATGCCTTCAAATCTGTAAGGCAAATACTACGGCTACTAACTCAAGATCATGAGTAGGATAATTCTTTTCATAGGGCTTTAACTGTCTGGAGGCGTAGGCTATGACCTTATTATGCTACATGAGAACACAACCTAAACCCACTCTGGACGCATCACAATATACCACAAACCCATCTGAACTATCTGGAAGCGCTAGAACTAGAGCTGAGGTGAGTCGAGTTTTTAACTCTTGAAAACTCTTCTCACAAGGATTTGAAAACTGAAACTTGACCTTCTTCTGAGTCAATATGGACATGGGGGATTCAATAGAAGAAAATCCCTCGACAAACCATCTGTAATAGCCAGCCAATCCCAAGAAACTCCTGATATCTGATGGAGAGATGGGGCGAGGTAAGTTTATTACCACTTTGGTCATCTAAGGATCTACTCTGATACCATCACAAAAAATAATAGAGCCAAGGAATGATACTGATCTTAGATAAAACTCGGACTTACTGAATTTGGCGAATAGCTAGTAATCTCTGAGAGTCTGAAGAACAATCTTGAGATGGTCTGAATGATCGCGCTCTATGCGAGAATAGACCAGGATATCATCTATGAAGACTATGACGAACATGTCCAACTACTGCTTGAACACATAGTTCATCAAGTCCATGAAAGCAGCTGGGGTATTGGTAAGACTAAAGGACATAACTAGAAACTCGAAGTGACCATACCGAGTATGGAAATCTGTCTTTGGGATGTCACATTCTCTAACTCTGAACTGATGGTAGCCTAATCTGAGGTCTATTTTGGAGAAATAACTAGCACCCTGAAGTTGGTCAAACAAGTCATCTATTCTGGGAAGAGGATACTTGTTCTTGACCGTAACTTTGTTGAGCTGAAGGTAATCAATACACATCCTGAGAGAACAATATTTCTTGAACACGAATAAGACTGGTGCACCCCATGGGGATACACTGGGCCTGATGAATCCCTTATCTAAGAGATCCTACAAATGATCTTTTAGTTCCTTAAGTTCTGCTGGTGCCATTCTGTATGGCGAAATAGAAATAGGTTGAGTATCTGGAAGAAGATCAATGCGAAAGTCTATTTCCCTTTTGGGAGAAATGCCTGGAAGATCTTCGAGAAACACATTTGAATACTAATTTACAACTGGGACTGATTCAAGACTAGGAGATTCAGAACTAGAATCTTTAATATGCATGAGATGATACATACACCCCTTAGAAATCATTTTCCTTGCCCAAAGGTAGGAAACAAGCTGACCCCTGAAAAATAAAGTACTACCCTTCCACTCTATGATGGGCTCATTCAGGAACTAAAAATGAACTACCCTGGTTCTGCAGTCAATTGTGGCATAGCAGGAATGAAGCCAATCCATGCCGAGAATGACATCAAAATCAGTCATCTCTAACTCGACTAAATCTGCTGGCGTGGCTTTTTGAAATATCATAATTAGGCAGTGCCTGTATACTCATCGAGATATGATGGTTTTACCCACTGGGTAGATACTGAAAAGGGCTTAGCTAAAATCTTGGGATTGATTCCGAAATTGCCTGCTATGTAAGAAGTAACAAAAGACAAGGATGCACCTGGATATAGTAAAGCATAAACATGAACATGGAAAATTTATAACATACCAGTAATGATATCAAGAGAATTTTCCTAATCTTCTTAGGTCTGAAGAGCATAGAGTCTGTCTGGGCATTTTCCACTAGTAGCACTAGAAGCGGCACTCTGCTGATCTGGGTGACCGGACTAGCCTATGGAGCAATTTTGCTGACCCTGTAGGCCTGACTATAGACACTCTCTAATCCTATGGCTTGGCTTGCCATAACTGAAACAAACATCACTACCAGCTCTATAGGTACCCTTGTGGTTCTTACCACAAGTCTGACATAAAGATTAGTTCGGGCACTACTGACACTGCCCTGAGACTTAGAGCCTGGTGCTCGATCTCTATTTTCATCTCTAAATTTCTGCACTGGGGCACTAGAGGAGGAAGAAGCTGGAATTGTCAACTTAAGACGAAATGGCAAATGGTTTCCTTCTTCTGATTTTGGTTGAGCACTACTAAAACTGCCTGACTTTGTTCTCTTGTTCTAGCTCTCCCTAGTCCTAATTTTTTGCTCCTCTATTTGTTGAGCATGATTCATGAGCTTGGCTAAAGTCATATCACTATTCAGCATCGCAGACCTACACTCATTTACCACGCTATCATTCACCCCTGACACGAACCTTCTCATCTTAGCCCTATTGTCTATAGCCACATGAGGGGTATATCTATCTAGCTGAGTAAATCTGAGAGAATACTCCTTAACGATCATATTTCCCTGCCTGAGGTTGATGAACTCTAGAACTTTTGCCTCCCTCAGCTATTGGGGAAAGAATCTGTCTAAGAAAGTCACGACAAATTCCTCCCACTCTATAGGACCTGCATCCTCTAACCTCTCGAACTTCCACTATTTGTACCAAGTGTGAGCAACATCCTATAACTGGTATGCCGCTAACTCAGCACTCTAACAAGAAGTAACTCCCATGATGTCTATGACCTTCTGGACTTAGTCAATGAATTCCTGAGGGTCTTTATTAGACTTAAACCCAAAGAAACATGGAGGGTTCATTCGGGTGAAGTCCCGAATCCTAGCTGCAGCTGAGTTGGCCACTGGATTGGCCAAAATAACTGGTGGCCATTCATTTTGGGTAGCCACAGACTGAGCAAGTGTGGTGAATACGGCCCTAAACTCCGCATGAGAAACCTATCGTCCCAAAGGATCTTCGGGCTGAGGAGCTGGCTCGTTTCTTCTCTTTGGAGGCATATTCTGATATAAGAGAAGAACGGATTAGACTGAGAGTTTAACTTGAGATTATTCTCACTAGCATGATATGAATAACGAAAGAAGGGAAACTATTCCTAAAACATCTTATAGCCTCTTGCACATAAATGTGGCGTGCAATACACCCATGCATAAGACTCTACTAGATGCGGTTTTCAGACTTCCTAGGACTCTATTAAATCTTAGGCTCTGATACCAAGTTTGTAACACCTCAATTTTCCAAACTAGAGTGCTACACGATGCTTATGACCCCGACGGACCACAAGCTAACCCATGACTGATATCTATACCTGCATAGAATATATAACAAATCATAACATCCATATGGGGAAATGAATACCCCAAACAACTAAAATATAAATCAAATCTGAGCTAAATCTAAAAGCCTCTAAATACTGTCTGAAAAAGGAGTTGAAGGAACATGTCTCCAACTAACTCCGTCTAGCAAAACTGAACTAAAATAATAAATGAAATAAATAATATCATACTCAAATCGATGAGGACTCACTATAACTCTGCGAATAGAATGCTACTGCTACTACAGATCTGGAGCTCGTATCTAAGCACCTATGGTGTAACGTGAAAGAAAGCACCATAGCACAAATGCATCAGTTCAACTGGAAGTACTGAGTATACGAGTAAGGTAGGCTAAATGCAAAAGGGTTTACATGCATGAACGATGCTAACTAACTGAATGATATGAATGTAAGAGTGCAAACATATATATGTAGTAGCTGAGATTGTGATGATGTGGTATCTAGATCTGGAAACTAATACATGATCTACTGATATCTAGTAGGACAAATACTAAAATTCTGATAACTTAGATAACTGTGTCTGACAGTCCTAAATCTAATCGAACTATCTATGTTCCATTTTGTAACTGAATTGATAGTATCTGACAATCCTGATATACTACAATCTGAAAAACTATTTGAGTTCTTTTATTGTGACTGGGAATGAAATTGTGGGAGGTAGTTATTTTATTAAAATTGCCCAATAATGCATATCGCTAAGTTGGGGTCCAATCTCTGCCACGACAGGAAGGGTGTCTATACCGCGCGACTGGTAAGGACAACTATGAGTGATCTTTTAGCTGATAGGTACTCAAAATGAGAATGGTGGGAACCCTAAACTGACTGATTAATCCACCCCATCAACCCTAATCTGACAGGTTAAGATGTCTCAACCTAGGCTGGCAACGTAGTTCTGGAACACAAGGATGATTACTAAGAATTACACCCTAAACTGATAGGTGATTTCCCAGTCGGTGCTAACTTCTACTCCCATCAGTAGAGACTGAATGTGATTTAGCTGACGGTACATGGACTAAGTAGCTGACTTCCATTGACTGACGGATTAGTGCTACTATTTTATAATTAGCTGAGATCATGAGATTTCCAAGGTTTCCTGAGTCACATGCCCGACTAAGTTCTATAGATCATGGCTTGACTGATATTATCGAAATAAAATGACATGGCTATAGGCACATAGCTATATTTTTTGGGTACAAGTACCCCCAGGACTCAATGAAAGAAAACTGACACACATGACTAACTTGATCGTAAGAGTAGAGTCCACAATTTACCATATCATGAGTAGGGGATTTCAAACTAAGCATAGTTCCAAACATCTTATACATGGAAGGGAAATTCATACGACATGTATATACTTTCATAGCTTCAATATCATTGTCAATCTATATCACAACAACGCATATCACTCACATGGAATTCATGGTAAATCGTAAAGCATAGAGCATGGACTTGTCATTTAAGCACTATTAAATCATGGGACATGAATTCTATCATCTAGGCATATTATCAAACACTTTGCATGCATTTTTTTAGCTTAAGTGTGTTCATGAATTTCACCATATTAAGCCACATAAGGATTATGGGTTTCAAATAACAAGCACATATACTTCATGAAATCACCTTTAGATATCATCTTAAAACTTAAACAACAATCATTAACATGTACATGCTCATATCACAATAAGACAGTCACAAAATAATATTTAAAACATGGTTCTTGAGCTCTATGAATGAAATGGATCCATAGATGAACACTACGCATACCTAACTCAAGGTTTTTGATGTTTTTGAACTTGAAGGATTTGAAATCCTTTGATTCTTTTGAAGAAGATTGGGTCTTATTATTAGAGATTAAAGTTAGAGATAAACCCTAGTTTTTGTTTGTGAAATAATAATGAGCGAAATGGCTGAATTCAGATTCATCTGGGTATATATATAGGCGAGTGGTAAGTGACCAAAATACCCCTATTAAAATGGTTCAGAGTAACCTTAACATGGGGTGTGACGACCCGACTGACGGTCCGTCAGGAAGTTGACGGTCCATCATTTCAACCATTATACATAGACCAGAAATGGGTTTCACTGGATAAGAGTTGACGGCCTGGATGACGGTCTGTCAAAAATTTGATGGTCGTCAATCCTTATCCAGAACGTAGCCCTCCTGCCTTGGATATGATGGTCAAAGTGGCGGTCCATCACTTGTTTGATGGTCCGTCAACTTGGACATTGCATCTGGGCATTTTGGTTAGTTCTGAGTAAAACATCCATAACTTCCTCATCTGGTGTTGGATTTGGACAAAATTGGTATAGTTAGAAAGCTAACTCAATTTCCCACGTGATAGAAAGTAGAAATCTCAAAAATACCACGAGTAAAAAAATATATTTTTATTTCAAAGCAATTACTAGCATCCTTGAGATGATTTCTAGCTAGGAATAAACACGGGTATTACAAATGGATATTTGGTTATACCCAGATTAACCAACCAAAAAGCAATACCAACCCCTTCCACCTAATTTTTCCAACATCTAATACATGAAATGAATTAGAAATTAATCTTAGAGTGTCCATGAGTTTAACTTTCTATAATTAATACACACTCTCCACCCTGTAATCAACCTAAGAGGATCAATTCATTCTTTTGATTAGCTACCACAGTCATCCCTTTTTTTTTTGATCTGTATTGGATAAGACTTACCTATTTGCTATCTGATATTAGGTGCACCACTCCCACATCAAGCCATTTAATTAGCTCCTTCTTTACCA
Source organism: Capsicum annuum (assembly GCF_002878395.1). NCBI lineage: Eukaryota > Viridiplantae > Streptophyta > Magnoliopsida > Solanales > Solanaceae > Capsicum > Capsicum annuum. The sequence continues at coordinate 175,252 of NW_025891974.1, read as the reverse complement.
CCTTTTACATAGATGGGTCTATCTTTTGTTGATATTTGATAGTGGGTGTACATTCTTCCTCCAACTGAATTTTATAAGTGGAAATGCCTGGAAGAATATCATTGATATCTGCAATTCTCCACCTTATTTATCTCTAGCAACTTATCAATAGTGAGATAAAGGATTCAACCCACTGCTCCACTAAATTAGCTACAATAATCATTGGAAATATAGTACTCTCTCCCAGGAACACATATCAAAGATGACACAACAACTCTTTCAATTCCAACATAGCTGGTTCTTCAATAAATGGTTTTGTGGGCAGTGTTGGCCTATTTTTTAGGTCCAAGTACAACTTATTTGAAGCATATGAATATGAACTCATTCTATTCAAAGTACATAATATTTCATCATATGCGTTATTTCTATCACTATCAAAGTTTATCAATATCACTGCCAAAGTTTTAAAAACAAATCTTCTTCCTTCTTCTTTATTCTATGTGGAAATAGAGAAAGTGATCTAAGAATTTTAGTAAGAGTTGTATCCATCTCCTTCCCTTTATCCTAGTCCAATTCATTATCTACTTTCAATTTAGACAATCGCTCCCCAATAGATCTCTTTTCACCTGATTCTTCTAACTTCTTAGACTCAACTGGTTTACTTATCATCACACTACTATCAATCATAACCTTATCACCAGACCTAACATCATCTACCTATGACTAAACCACTAGATATGGTTCTGGTAAAACCTTACCACTCCTTGTATTAATAGCCATACACATTCTATCATTTCTTAGATTCTGCATCGTGTCACTAGGTAATGTTCTACTTTTCCTTTAATTAAAAGTAGTAGATAGCTGACTCATTTGTTGTTCCAAATACTTAATAGATGTAGAATGAAAATCCACTAACTGTCTCATAGTTGATAGATCACTTTTCTTCTCCTTAACACCTACATCATTCTACTCTACCTTTTTAAGTAATTTAGCCTTCATGGCTTTTATAAACATCTTTCCTGACTCATTAGCAATGTTATAATGGTTCCCCGGTGGTAGATACAATACACTTTGGTGAAATTTTCTCTAACAATTTCCTTGATCATGGTCTCTATAACTAGCCTTTTCATAATAATTTTCCCTTTGACAGTTTTAACCTTGATTTCCTTAGTCATTAGCCCCAAAACCCCCTTAGTTATTAAAGTAATTAGATTTGGCAGCTCTACTATGAGACCCAACTACCTGTACCTTCTCAATATTTCCCGACAATAAATGTTTGGTGAACAAGTTCATTTGTGTTTTCATATGGGCCATATCCTAGTCATATTCTTCTTCTCGTTGGTATTGTTCTTTAGACACCCCATCGAATTAAGTGTCTTTTGCAACCTCAAATTTCCTGGTATGCCAAGATCTACTTGTCTTCATCAACCTATCCAAAATTTCAATTGTCTCAGTAAAGTTATAATCCATGAAAGCATCACCCCCTGTATTATCGACTATTGGCTTTGTGTTTAAATTCAAAGCCCTATAGAACGTCTTTATCAAGTGCTCATCAGTCAACTTATGATTTGGGAACTAGATCAACTTCTTCTTGAACCTTATCCATGATTCATAAGAGCTTTATTTTTGTAGTTGCCTAAAATTACTAATATCATTCCTCAACTGTAGAATCTTTAAAGATGGAAAAAACTTTCTAGGAAAGATCTTTTTAGTTGCCTACAGTTTGTTATAGCATCGAATGGATGCTCAGGCAACCACAAAATTGCCTCTCTAGATAGAGACAATGGGAATAAGCTCAAATGGACAACGTTCTTCCTAACACCAGAATAGTCAAAAAACTTACAAATATTGACAAAATTAACCAAGAGCATATTTGGATCTTCACTAGGTAGTCCATCAAACATCCTTTTTAGGTTGACCGACTATATTATCATACTAGTGATATGGAACTTTACCTCAGGAGTCAATGGGGATAGAACAATCACTCTAGTAGAACTAGCACTATCCAAGTTAGTGTCATTATCATCAAAGGTAGATTGAGCCAGAGGTTGTTGGCATCCCATGCCTCATGCTCATTGCTTATGATTGGCTGGTGAAACATTTTTAGCATGTAACCTATTTAAATGAAAACCAATTCATAATCTTCTAGGACTTCATCATTCTTAATTTGTACATGATCGGGTGCATCCATATTCTTTTGGTTGAACTGGGTGTCTACCACTACAGCCAATCAATTTGCCTTTTGTTGTGCTTCTATGTTCTTTCTTAAACTTCTCAGATGTTCTAAATCATAAGGTAATAGATCCTTACATGATCGGAGAGTTTATGTTATACACAACTAATAGCCTGTAAACACAAAAACAATAAATAAAAGTAAAATTAGAAAGGTAGACTAAGAGTCAGTTAATACACATAAACTTAATTGACAATTGTATTCCGCGATAACAACACCAAAATTTGATATGCCTAAACTACAACTTCCTTAAAAGAGTTTAAGTAGTCGTTGTTAATTATATAACCTAACAAAGGTTGGGGTTAAATCGCACAGGGAATAAGGTGCTAATTAAGTTGTATGCAAATTAGTTGACTTTTAATCATAAGCTTCCACAAATTAGGGTGTTTTGTTGTAATATTAATTAATTAATTAATTATAGTCTATCTAAAAACTAATGTCTTCTTTATAACGTGTTAACAATCAAGAAATAGGAAACTATAATTATGTTCATCTTGGTGTTATAATCACTTTTGAGTGAAAGGGTACTTGAGTTCATACTTATACTAGTGACTATATAGAAATTAAGATCAAATTTGTTGTAATACCCCGTATTTCTCTAGCATAATTTAAACCTCAGTACGTTAGTATTCATACATAAATTTTTTGAAATACTCATTATTCCTCATTTTAGAGCCCACCAAGTTGTGGAAAATCGAAATAGCTTTCCAATAATATAAGATTTGCCTTAATTTGATAAACGAGTAAGAAGTTATGGCAATTTTAAGTTTCAGTCGTAAAGAATCATGATTTGAGGCCATAGCGCGTCGCGGAGAAGTGTAAAATCACAATTGTAACTCTCCAGTGAAACTCTGTAATCATCATATATCGCGGAGGAGTCCTATTTTACATTTGGCAATTTCCAGTGAGCCAACGCGATGTCACCGCGTCGTGGTTAACTTTCGGGTCTTAATTAGTGGGAGACTATAACACCCCGATTTGCTGAACCAGAATGCTACACGGTGCTCATGACCCTGAGGGACCACAAGCTAACCCATGCCTGATATCTGTACCTGTATACTGCAAATCATGAGGTAATAATGCGGAATACATAGAGCTGTAAGGCCATAAGGTTCAGCTAAATACAATTATGTGGGCGAAAATACCCAAAACAACTAAATCTGAAAGCCTCTAAACTATCTGAATAAGGAGTTGAAGGAACATGTCTCTAACTAACTCCGTAAAACTGAACTGAAGAAATAAGTAAATGAATCAAATCATATTGTCCTCGGATCAATGAGGACTCACTGTGTCTTTGCGACTGGAATGTTACCGCTACTGCTAGGATGGAGCTCGTGTCTCAGAATCTATGGTGTAACTTGAAAAAAATGCACCGTAGCGCAAATACGTCAGTACAACTGGAGTACCGAGTATACGAGGAAGGTAGGTTGAACATGAAGGGCTTCATGCATGTACAACACTGACTAACTAATATGAATGTGGGAGTGCAAACACACATATATAGAAACTGGGACCGTGAATACGTGATAGCATGACCTGTATGCTAAAACATAGTTTATTGATAACTATCATGACTGATACTGAAACTGATAACATGGACGACTATATCTAACAGTGCTGTATATACTGAAAGCTAAAGAACGCCCTGAGTTCTTTTATTGAGACTGATACTGAAATTGATAACATGGACGATTGTATCTGACAGTCCTGTGTATACTGAAATCTGAAGAACGCCCTATGTTCTTTTACTGAGACTGATACTGAAACTGTGGGAAGTAGTGTTTAACTAACATGCCCCATGTATACCGTTATGGCTAAGCTGCTGTCCAATCTCTGCCCCGACAGGAGGGGTGTCAATACCGCGCCATTGGTAAGGACATCTGTGAGTGACCCTTATCTGGCGGGTACTCAATGAGAACAGTGGGAAACCTAAACTGACAGGTTAAGACACCTCATCAACCTTGAGCTGACGGGTTAAGATATCTCAACCTACGCTGGCTACGTAGTTCTGGAACATAAGGATTGCTACTAAGAATCACACCCTGAACTGGTGGGTGAGTTCCCATCCATGGGTTCACTCGGTGCTAACCTCTACTCCTATCTGGAGGAACTGGACATGAATAATTGACTGTACATGACTTAATCTTACTAAATTCCGTTGACTGGCGGAAGGTTACTGATATTTGACAACTGACTAAGATCATGAGATTTTCCTGAGTCACATGACTGACTGAAGTCTATGGAATCACAGCTTGAGTTTGGATATCGTGAAACATGACATGGATCTAGGCACACAGCTATAGTTTTTGGGTAAAAGTACCCCCAGGACTCGATGAAAGGAAACTGACACACATGACTGAATTGATCATAAGAGTAGAGTCCATAATTTATAATATCATAAGTAGGGATCTTATACTATGCATGGTTATCAACAATGTATTGCATGGAGAGGATTTCATATCACATGGAAGTACTTGCACAATCTTAATATCATGGTCATTGCATAATCATATTGATAACACACACTAATAGCATGGAAGTTCATGGGGATTGCATAGTTATCATGCATCTTGTTCATAAGTAGGATTTGCAAGTAAACATAGAATAATCTCATAAGAATAGTTCATGAGTATTCCAACAACATTTACAAGGCACATTAACAACATAGAAGTCATTGGAACGTAAGGGCATATCATGAATCCTTCACTTTGTCACAATTTAGCTATATTGCATGATTTCTAGTTCCTTAGGCATTTTATCAAACACCTTACATGCACTTCTTAAGCATAGGTGAACTCATCAAATTATACATCATGAACAACCAAATTTACATGTTTCCAACTCATATGATATCATGTACTCACAAAAACATATAAAAATTCCATCTTGGGAATCACCCAATATCAACAACATGATCATCAACACCCAACAATATATAAATCATACTTTTATAATGAAAAAGAGGAAAACAAACAAGCATCAACATGGGTTTGATCATATTATCACAATCAACCAAGCTTTTGTATTTTAAAGATTGATTCTTGAACTCCACGAACGAAATGAATCCGTGGATGAACACTATGCATACCTTAGAAGGAAGATTCTTGATGATTGACGGAGGAATTTCCTTGAAATCGGATCTTCAAGCTTAGTTATGCAACCCTAGTTGTTTTTCTCCTTTAGTGCTCTTGGATTAATGAGGTTTGAGATGAAAATAGGGTTACAGTATGTTTAGAAGATATATATTTCGTAGGGTTAAGTTTAGGGACATGTAAATGGTTAAGGACCTATGACTGAGGCCTCACTAACTTCAAACCAACCAATTGGAGATCTACATATCCTACCATAGAGAGCTTCAAATAGAGCCATCTGAATACTAGAATGATAGCTATTGTTGTATGCAAAGTCAATCAAAGGCAAGTGGTCGTTCCAAATTCCCTTGAAGTCAATTGCACATGCCCTTAGCATATCTTCAAGAGTTTGAATGGTCCTCTATACTTGACCATCTGTCTGAGGATGAAATGCTGTACTGAGATGGACTTGGGTACGAGATCCTTTTAGAATGCTTTCCAAAAGTGAAAAGTGAAATGGGTACCTTTGTCTGAGAGGATAGATAGTGGAACACCGTGTAATCTGACTAACTCCTTGATATAGAGTTTGGCATAATCCTCAACGAAATAAAAAGTATGAACAAGAAGGAAATAAGCTAACTTGGTCATTCTATCTATAATGACCCAGACTGAATCATGCTGATGATGAGTTCTAGGCAAACCTATCACGAAGTCAACAAATTAGGTTTCTAATGCTCAATCTTAACCTGCTAACATGTAGAGCACTTAGCCACAAACTCTGTAACATCTCTCTTCATCCCATTCCACCAATAGATCTCCCGCATGTCGCGGTACATCATAGTGGCCACTGGATGAATAGAGTATCGTGCACCATACACTTCTGCAAGAATTCTCTACCTCAATTCATCTACACATGGAACACATAGACGACCTTGACAATGAAGAACACCATCTCCCCCTTGGGAGAAAACCTCGACTTTCTGATTCTGAACTGACTCTTTGAGCTTAACAAGGCTAGGATCTCTGTCTTGTTTCTCTTTTACCTTGGAAACTAGAGATAACTCTAAACTACTATGAACACATACACCACCCTTTTAAGAATCGAATAAGCGAATGCCTAGTCTGGAAAGCTGATGGATCTCCTGAGCCATCTTTTTCTTGCTATCCTCAACGTGAGAAATACTACCCATAGAGAGTCGACTGAGAGCATTGGCCACAACATTGGCCTTGCCGGGATGATAAATAACACTCATGTCGTAATTATTCAAGAGCTCTAACTACCTTCTCTGGCGAAGATTGAGATCTTTCTAGGAAAAGACATACTGGAGGCTTTTATGGTCTGTGAAGACATCTACATGAACTCCATAGAGATAATGCCTCCAAATCTTCAAGGAAAAAGCTACCGCTGCTAACTCAAGATCATGAGTAGGTTAATTCTTCTCATGTGGCTTTAACTATCTGGAGACGTAGGCTATGACCTTACCATGCTGTATGAGGACACAACCTAAAACTACTCTGGATGCATCACAATAGACTATAAAACTGTCTGAACTATCTGGAATAGCTAGAACTTGAGTGGAGGTAAGTTGAGTCTTCAACTCTTGAAAGCTCTTCTCGCATGAATCTGACCACTGAAACTTAATCTTCTTCTGAGTCAATCTGGACATGGGAGATGAAATAGAAGAAAATCCCTCAACAAATAGTCTATAATAGCTAGTCAAACCCAAGAAACTCCTAATATCAGATCGAGATACGGGTCTGGGCCAGTTTCTTACTACCTCGGCTTTCTAAGGATCTACTCTAATGCTATCACCAGAAAAAATATGGCCAAGGAATGCTACTGATCTTAGCCAAAATTCGCACTTGCTGAACTTAGCGAATAACTGGTGATCCCTGAGAGTCTCAAGAACAATCCTGAGATGGTCTGTATGATCATGCTCTGTGCGAGAATAGACCAGAATATCATCTATAAAGACTATAAAAAACATGTCCAAGTACTGCTTGAACACAAGATTCATCAAATCCACAAAAGCTATAGGGGCATTGGTAAGACCAAATGACATGACTAAAAATTTGAAGTGACCATACCGAGTACGAAAAGCTGTCTTCAAAATGTCACATTCTCTAACTCTGAGCTGATGATAGCCTGATCTGAGGTCTATCTTGGAGAAGTAAATGGCACCCTGAAGTTGGTCGAATAGATCATCAATCCTGGGAAGAGGATATCTATTCTTGACCATGACCTTGTTGATTTGATGGTAATCAATACACATCCTGAGAGAACCGTCTTTCTTGCGCACGAATAATACTGGCGTACCCCATAGGGAAACGCTGGGTCTGATGAATCCCTTATCTAAGAGATCCTTCAAATGATCTTTCAGTTCCTGGAGTTCTACTGATGTCATTCTGTATGGTAGAATAGAAATAGGTTAAGTATCTGGAATAAGGTCTATGCCGAAGTTTATTTCCCTTTTGGGAGGAATACCTGGAAGATCTTTGGGAAAGATATCTGAGTATTCATTAGCAATCGGGACTTTTTCGAGGATGGGATATTCAAAACTAGAATCTTTAACATGCATGATATGATACACACACCCCTTAGAAATCATTTTCCTTGGTCGAAGGTAGGAAACAAGTTGACCCCCGAACACTGAAATGCTACCCTTTCACTCTAAGACGGGCTCATTCGGGAACTGAAACTGAACTATCCTATTTCTGTAGTCGACTGTGGCATAGCAAGAATAAAGCCAATCCATACCGAGAATGACATCAAAATCAATCATCTCTAACTTTACTAAATCTGCTGACGTGGATTTCTGAGATATCATAACTAGGTAGTTCCTGTATACCCGCCGGGCTATAATAGTTTTACCCACTGAGGTAGAGACTGAGAAGGGCTCTGCTAGGACTTCAGGACTGATTCCAAAATCGCTTGCTATGTATGGAGTAACAAAAGACAAAGATGCACCTGGGTCTAGCAAAGTATAAAAATGAACATAGAAAATCTGTAACGTACTAGTAACGACATCAGGAGAATTTTCCTAATCCTACCAAGACTAAAGAGCATAGAGTCTATTTGGGAATTACCTACTGGTAGCACTGGAAATGGCACCCTGCTGGTTCGAGCAACTGGACTGAGCTGTAGAATGATTTTGCTAACCCTGAAGACTTGATTGCAAACACTCTCTAATCTAATGGCGTGGCTTTCCACAACTAAAATAGGCATCACTACCGGCTCTGCAAATGCCCTTGTGGTTCTTACCACAAGTATGACAAAGGGGATTTATTCGGGCACTGCTAACACTACCTTGAGATTTACAGCCTGGCGCTTTGTTTCTATTGCCATCTCTGAACTTCAGCATTGGAGCGCTGGCAGAGGAAGGAGCTGGAACGGCTGACTTTAAGTGAAACTGTGAATGGTTTCCTCTATCTAACTTGGGGTGAGTAAAGTCAAAATTACCCGACCTTGCTCTCTTGTTTTGCCTCTCCCTAGTCTTAAACTTCTACTCTTTTACTTGCTGGGCATGGGTCATGAGTCTTGCTAAGGTTATATCATTGATCAGCATTGCAGACCTATACTCATTTGCCACGCTATCGTTGACCCCTGGCACAAACTTGCTCATCTTAGCTCTATTGTCTGCAACCAATTGAGGAGCATACCTGGCTAGCTGAGTAAATCTAAGAGAATACTCCCTAACCGTCATAGTCCCCTGCCTGAGGTTGATAAACTTAAGAACTTTGGCTTTCCTTAGCTCTTGGGGAAAGAATCTATCTAAGAAGGCCGTGACAAATTCCTCCTACTCGATAGGGCCTGTATTATCTAACCTCTCAGACTTCCACTGCTTGTACCAATCATAAGTAACATCTTATAACTGGTAGGCGTCTAACTCAGCACTCTAAATAAAAGTAGCACCCATAATGTCAATGACCTTCTAGACTTGGTCAATGAACTCCTGAGGGTCCTCATCAGACTTAGACCCATGGAAAGATGGAGGGTTCATCCAGGTGAAGGCTCGAACCCTAGCTGCTTTAGGAGTGGCCACTGGATTGGCCGAAAAGACTGGTGGCCATTTATTCTATGCAGCCATGGACTGAGCAAGTGTGGTAAATACGGCTCTGAACTCCGAATGGGAAACATGTTCGCCTAAAGGATCTTCGGGCTGAGCAGCTGGCTGGTTTCTTCTCTTTAGGGCCATGGTCTGGAATAAGAGAAGAATGGATTAGACTGAGAGTATAACTTGTGATTATACTCACTAGGATGGCATGAATAATGAAGAAAGGGGACTGTTCCTAAAATATCTTATAGCTTTCCGCACATAAATGTATCGCATAACACACCCATGTACAAGAATCTACTAGATGCGAATTTCAGACTTCCTAGGACTCTATTGAACCTTAGGCTCTGATACCAAGTTTGTAACACTCCAATTTACTAAACTAGAATGCTACATGGTGCTCATGTCCCCGAGGGACCACAAGCTAACCTATGTCTGATATCTGTACCTGTATACTGCAAATCATGAGGGAATAGTGCAGAATACATAGAACTATAAGGCCATAAGGTTCATCTGAATACAATCATGTGGGCGAAAATACCCAAAACAACTAATCGGAACGTAAATCTGAAAGTAAATCTGAAAGCCTCTAAACTGTCTGAATAAAGAGTTGAAGGAACATTTCTCCAACTAACTCTGTAAAACTAAACTAAAGAAATAAGTAAATGAATCAAATCATATTGTCCTCGGATCAATTAGGACTCACTATGTCTCTGCGACGGGAATGTTACCGCTACTGCTGGGCTGGAGCTCGTGTCTTGGAACCTATGGTGTAACATGAAAAAAAAGCACCATAGCGCAAATGCATCAGTATAACTGGAGTACTGAGTATACGAGGAAGGTAGGCTAAACATAAAGGGTTTCATGCATAAACAAAACTGACTAACTAATATGAACGTGGGAGTGGAAACACACATATATAGAAACTGGGACCGTGAATACGTGATATTATGACCTGTAACCTAATATATGATTTAGTGATAACTATCATGACTGATACTGAAACTGATAACATGGATAACTGTATCTGACAGTCCTGTATATACTAAAATCTGAAGAACGCCCTGAGTTCTTTTACTAAGACTGATACTAAAACTGATAACATGGACGACTGTATCTGACAGTTCTATATATACTAAAATTTGAAGAACACCCTGAGTTTTTTTATTGAGACTAATATTGAAATTGTGGGAAGTAGTGTTTAATCGACATGCCCCATGTATGCCATTATGGCTAAGCTGGGGTCCAATCTCTGCCCCGACTGGAGGGGTGTCAATACCGCACGACTGGTAAGGACAACTGTAAGTGACCCTTATCTGGCGGGTACTCAATGAGAATGGTGGGAACCCTAAACTGATAGGTTAAGCCACCTCATTAAACCTGACCTGAAGGGTTAAGATGTCTCAACCTACGCTGGTTACGTAGTTCTAGAACATAAGGATTACTACTAAGAATCACACCCTGAACTGGCAGGTGAGTTCCTATCCTTGGGTTCACTAGGTGCTAACCCCTACTCCCATCTGGAGGGACTGGACATGAATAACTGACTGTACATGAGTTAATCTTACTGAATTCCATTGACTGGCAGAATATTACTGGTATCTGATAACTGACTAAGATCATGAGATTTTCTTAAGTCACATGACTGACTGAAGTCTATGGAATCATAGCTTGAGTTCGGATATAATGAAGCATGACATAGATCTAGGCACACAACTATAGTTTTTGAGTACAAGTACCCCCAGGACTCGATGGAGAGAAACTGACACACATGATTGACTTGATCATAAGAGTAGAGTCCTTAATTTATAATATCATAAGTAGGGATCTCATACTATGCATGGTTATCAACAATGTATTGCATGGAAAGAATTTCATATCACATAGAAGTACTTGCACAATCTTAATATCATGTTCATTGCATAATCATATTGGCAACACATACTAATAGCATGGAAGTTCATGGGGATTGCATGGTTATCATGCATCTTGTTCATAAGTAGGATTTGCAAGGAAACATAGCATAATCTCATAAGAATAGTTCATGAGTATTCCAACAACATTTACAAGGTACATTAACAATATAGAAGTCATTGAAACATAAGGGCATATCATGAATCCTTCACTTTGTCACAATTTAGCTATATTGCATGATTTCTAGTTCCTTAGGCATTTTATCAAACACCTTACATGCACATCTTAAGAATAGGTGAATTCATCAAATTATACATCATGAACAACCAAATTACATATTTCCAACTCATATGATAGCATGAATTCACAAAAACATATAAAAATTCCATCTTGGGAATCACCCAATATCAACAACATGATCATCAACACCCAACAATATAGAAATCATACTTTTATAATGAAAAAGAGGAAAACAAACTAGCATCAACATGGGTATGATCATATCACCACAATCAACCAAGTTTTTATATTTTAAAGATTGATTCTTAAACTTCACGGATGAAAGGAATCCATGGACTCATATGAACATGCTTAATGGATCATAATATCCTATCACTAGGATATTAATTGTAAGTCATGTTCTCAAGTATGAATCACAGGATTAGAAACATAAGGGGTATTACAGAGACCGCGATCCCACCGCATCGCGCTAATGGCCAAAATGACACTCATTAACTTCCAGTGGCCTGATGTGATCTTGGCGCGTCACGCCAGAGCCAAAAATTGGGGTCTTCTATTTTGAGGCCGAGTTTGTAAATTTATTTAGGGGTATTTAGGTCTTTTTCCATGGCCCTAATTAGCCTAAAACTTGATATTTAACACCTATGTGATCTATATAATCATAATTTATTCAATTTCTCTCAAATTGAAGATCCCCTTTCTCAATAACAAAAACCCTAGCTCTCAAATTCAAGGCCAAATCTTAAGAACTCTCCATCAATCCTCTCAAATTCATTAACCCAAGTATGTTAGATATTCATCCATGGGTTCCTTTCACCTATTGAGTCCAAGTACTTGATTTTAATTACGAAGTTATAATATTTTCAAGTTACTTTGATTTTAAATTAAGTATTCAACCATGAATCTCTATGAACTATGATACTACACCATGTATAAATGAAATTGTTGTTATTATTCAATTCTCCATATTTTAATGTTATCATTCATTGAGTTGAATCATGATTTAGTGCTATTCATGTTGAATTCATGCTATTACTACAAATTCCATAACATTCCAATGATTTGATTAAGCCATGAACTACAAGTGTTTGATAAAATGCTTACAAGAATGAGTATTTGATAAAGGTTTTTCATGCTAAGTCCTCTAAGTTTAATATTGTGTTACTAAGTTTGCTTTTAAGTCCTGGGGGTATTGTATACCCAAAAACGATAGATTTTTTACATAGCCTTGTCTGAGTATCTTCAGAATATATATTATGAGTATTACTAGACCAGTTAGTTAACCTCAGAATAGTCAGTAACTCAGTGTCATTTAGTTGGGAGTAGGATTTAGCACCAAGCAAATGTAGGGATGGTGGCTTCCCTGTCAAATACGTAGAGTCACTAGTAACAGTCCCTAAACTCTGGAACTATGTAGCCAGCGTAGGATATTAGGATTCACCTATTAGTATAGGCTTGACTATCCCACAGGTGTCACCCATCAGATTAACATAGTATACCAGTTTAGTAGATCCACACAGCCAGCATTAGTACCCGTGGCACAATACTAACACCCTTCCAACTGGGGTTATATGGTGGACCCTAATTAGTTCAAATTGAAGCATGTCAGATGATACCTCTCACAGTCTCAGCCACAGTCTCAGTTCAGTTATTTTGTTTTAGTAGTTTGACCATGGCATATAGATATCAATGCTTCAGTATCAGATTTTAGTATCTACAGACCATATTCCTCTGTATCTATAAATTTCATATGCTCTAGTTAGTATTTCATGTCTTATATGTACATTCAAATGGTTATTATTCCTGTTCATGAAACCATGAATATTAGCCTACCTAATTTAGCATACTAGTAGTACATTCAAAGTACTGATAGCATACTCTTTCTTTTGTGCTATGATGTATTATATCATAGGTTTGGACATCCAATTCCCAGATCACTCATAGATTTTGTAGACCATCAGCAGTAGTAGTGGTGAGTTCTTATATTTTAAGGATAGATTATTTTACTTCATGTCTCTATTTCAGTAGCAAGTAGAGTTAGTTGGGACCTGTACCATCAACTCTCAGTTAGTAAGTTTAGAGGCTTTTCAGATACTATTGTCAGTTATTCATTATTCAGACTTTAGTTGATATATCAGTTAGTTTTTCTGTTTATCAGTATTTTATTAGATTCAAATAGTTGTTTTCTAGTTTTACAATTTAGTTTGATCTCATATATTAAAACCTTATGGCATATCAGTTAATTTTCCACAGTTATGATTATGTTATTCAGTGCTCACAATAGGTACCATCTCATGGGTTAGCTTATGGTCCCTCGAGACTATAAGCACCGTGTGATGTCCAGTGTGTACTCTCGAGGAGTTACAAACTTGGTATAAGAGCCTATGGTTTTAAAGTATCCTAGGAAGTATGAAATTTGTGTCAAGTAGAGTCTTATGCATAGGTGTATAACACGCCACACATATAGGCAAGAGTCTATAAGGCATTTAGGAAAACGTTTCCCTTCTTTCAGTATTTATGTCATGCGACTGAGCATGAGATCATGTTAAACTCTCTGTCTAACCTAATCTTCATTCTACTTACAGAACATTCCTCCCAAATAAAATAACAGAAGAGGAGTAGGAAACCAACAAACACCTCCGCCCGTGCAGGTAGATCCTCTGGACGAGCATATCTCTCACGCAGAATTTAGAGCTAAGTTCACCACTTTAAGGAACTCTATAGCAACTCAGAATTAATGGCTAGCTTTTGTTCAAGCCAACCCAATGGCCAATACTATTGTAGCTAAGATTTGGGTCTTCATCTGAATGACACCTCCTTCCCTCACGGGGTCCAAGTCTGAAGAGGATCTACTATAATTCTTAGATACGGTGCAGAAGAAAACAAATATTATGAGGTAACATTTAGTGAGAGGTCTGAGTTGGCTACATATCAGTTATAGGATGTAGCCTATATATGGTTTAAGCAATGGAAGGTAGATAGGGGTATTAATGCAGGGCCAGTAGAATGGGAAGAGTTGGCCATAACTTTCTTAGATAGATTCTTCCCATTGGAGTTGAGGGAGGCCAAGGTATTAGAATTTATTAACTTGAGGTAGGGTATCATGAGCTTGAAGGAGTATTCCCTCAAGTTTACTCAGTTAGCAAGATATGATCCTCATGTAGTAGCTGACAGCAGGTCCAAGATGAGTAAGTTTGTGTGTAGGGTATCTGATAGTGTGGTCAAGGAGTGTAGGACTGCCATGCTAATTAGGGAGATAGACTTGTCTAGGTTGATGGTTCATGCTCAAAAGATATAGGAATAGAAGATTAAGGAGAGAGATGGGGATTAAGAGGGCTAGAACGAGTAGTTTTAATTTTACTCAGCCCAAGTCAGAAGGTTGTAACCGTCCCCAATTCCATCAGAGGTCTTCATCCCCAATACCCTCTTCAGCCAGTGCCCCAATACCTAAATTTAAAAATGATAATAGGGATAGGGCACCAGGCTCTAAGTTCTAAAGTAGTATTAACAGTGCCCATATAAATCCCTTATGTAAGAAATGTGGTAGACAACATCAGGGCGAGTGTATAGTGGGTAGTGATATGTACTTTTGGTATGGAAAACTAGGTCATCAAATTCGAGAATGTTGGGTAGTTTCTCAAAAAGGTAGGGAGTTGCGCCAATAGGGCCAGTCCTATCAGTCGTCAGTTCCAGTCGATCGCCTGACTCAGCAGGGTGCCACTTCCAGTGCTACCAGTGGCTAGCATCCGAATAGATTATATGCTCTTCAGTTCCACCAAGATCATGAAAATTCTACTGACGTAGTTACTGGTACGTTGCAGGTCTTTCATTTACATATTTATGCTTTACTAGACCCTGAAGGTTCTCTTTCTTTTGTAACTCCATATATAACCATCAACTTTAGAGCCAGTCTCAAACTCCAATAGAACCTATTTCAGTGTCCACCCCAGTATGTGTTTCCATCTAGATACTCTACCTATCTCTATTATGCCATATAAAATTGCTCCAATAGAACCTAGAGAGTTAAAGAAATAGTTAAAGGATCTCCTAGATAAGGGATTCATCAGACCCAATATCTCCCTATGGGGCGCACCAGTCCTATTCGTGCTTAAGAAAGATGGTTCTCTTAGAATGTGTATTGACTACTATTTGTTGAACAAAGTCACAGTCAAGAATAAATATCCACTTCCTAGAATCGATGACTTTTTTGACCAACTTTAAGGTGCCAGCTATTTTTCTAAGATACACCTTAGATTCGGCTATTATCAACTTAGAGTCAAATAATCAGACATTCCAAAAATAGCTTTTCAAACTCGGTATGGTCACTTTGAATTTCTAGTCATGTCCTTTGGTCGTACAAATACCCTAGCAACCTTCATAGAATTGATAGACCGAGTGTTCAAGCAGTACTTGGACATGTTTGGGGTAGTCTTCATTGATGACATTCTTGTTTACTCCCATCGCAAAAATGATCATACAGACCAACTCAGAATAGTACTTTAGATTCTGAAAACTCATCAGTTGTTCACCAAATTTAGTAAGTGCAAATTTTGGCTTAGGTCAGTAGCATACCTTGGTCATATTATTTATGGTGATGGCATTAGAGATGATTCTTAAAAAACCAAAGGAATGAGAAACTAGCCAAAACCATTTCTCCATCAGACATCAGGAGTTTCTTAGGTTTGGCTGGCTATAACTGTTGGGTTTTCAAAAGGTTTTCATCTATTGCGTACCTCATGTACAGATTGACTCAGAAGAAAGTCAAGTTTCAGTGATCAGATTCTTATGAGAAGAGTTTTCAGGAGTGGAAGACCCGACTCACCTCAACCCTAGTTCTTACCATGCTAGATTGTTCAGAAAGGTTTGTTATGTACTGTGATGCATCCATAGTAGGTTTGGGTTTTGTCCTTATGCATAGAGGTAAGGTTATAGCCTATGCCTCTAGACAGCTTAAACACCATGAAAAGAACTATCCGTCTCATGATCTTGAGTTAGCAGCAGTAGTGTTTGCCTTAAAGATTTGGAGGCATTACTTGTATGAGGTGCATGTTGATGTGTTCACATATCACAAGAGTTTACAGTATGTGTTCTCTCAAAAATATTTGAATTTGTGTCAGAGGAGGTGGTTAGAGTTATTAAAAGATTATGACATGAGTGTTCTGTATCATTCGAGAAAGGCTAATGCAGTAGCTGATGCTCTCTATAGAGTGTCTATGGGTAGTATTGCTTATGTTGAGGATGGTAAGAGAAAGTTAGCTCAGGAAGTTCATCAGCTTACCCAACTAGGTATTTGGTTTGTCAATTCAGTAGAAGGTAGTGTATGGGTGTAGAGTAGTTCAGAATCATCACTAATTTCTGAAGTGAAGGAAAAACAGGATAGAGATCCTAGCCTAGTTAAGTTGAAAGAATCAGTCTGAGATTAGAAGGTGGAGATTTTCTCCCAAGGGAGAGATGGTATGCTGCGTTGTCAAGGTCAACTATTTGTATGTGGTGTAGATGATTTGAGGCAATGAATTCTCGTAGAAGCGAATTGTGTGCGTTACTCGATTTATCCAGGGGACACTAAGATGTACCTTGATTTATAGGAGATCTATTGGTATAGTGGGATGGGAGGGATATTACAGAGTTCATAGCTAAGTGATCTATATACCAGCAGGTTAAGATTGAGCACCAGAAGCCAAGTGGATCCATACAGGAATTCATTATTCCTACTTAGAAGTGGGAAGAAGTGAACATGGATTTTGTGAAAGGTTTTCCTTGTACACATATTCATCATGATTCTATTTGGGTTATTGTAGACAGAATGACCAAATCAACTTATTTCTTACTAGTCCATACTTCTTATTCAGCCGAGAACTGTGCCAAACTCTATCTCAAAGAGTTAGTTAAGTTGCACGATGTTCCCTTATCTATCATCTCAGATAGAGGTACCCAGTTTTTCTATCATTTTTGGAAAGCATTCCAAAAAGGTCTTGGTACCCAAGTTCACATCAGCACAACCTTCCACCCTCAGATCTTAAAAATATGTTCAGAGCATGCGTAGTTGATTTTAAAGGTAGTTGGGATGACCACTTGCCTTTGATCGAATTCGTATATAATAATAACAATCATTCTAGTATACAGATGGCTCCATTTGGGGCTCTTTATAGAAGGATATGTAGAACTCTGATTGGTTGGTTTGAAGTGGGTGAGTCCGCAGTTGTTGGGCCTAATTTAGTGTTTGATGCATTAGAAAAGGTCTAGTTGATTAGAGAAAGGCTTAAAGCAGCCCAAAGCTAACAGAAATCCTATACAGATGTAAGGAGAAAAGATTTGGAGTTTCAGGTCAGGGATTTTGTTTACCTAAGGATCTCACCTATGAAGGGGGTGAGGAGGTTCGGCAGGTAGGGAAAGCTCAGTCCCCGATATGTCAGTCCCTACAAAATTCTCAGTCATTTTAAAAAGGTAGCTTACGAGATTAAGTTACCTTCAGATCTAGCTTTAGTACACCTAGTGTTCCATGTTTAATTGTTGAATAAGTGTATAAGTGATCCAACGATAGTCGTTCCCTTAGAGAGTATAGATATTCAGAATAGTCTTTCCTAAGAGGAAGTCCCAGTCAAAATTCTTGATCTTCATGTTTGTAGACTAAGGAACAAAAAGTTCCACTAGTCAAAGTTCTTTGGGGGAATTAATCCGTTGAGGGAGCAACTTGGGAAATAGAAGCAGATATACGAACCAAGTACCCTTATCTTTTCTCCGTAAACTCAGATTCAGTCTAAGGTAATCATCTCCTTAAAATTTCTCTTTATCATGCTTAGTTACAGTTTCACATCATGTTCATGCCAGTCATGCATTCATGAATTAGTTCTATCAGTTAATCCATGCAATAGATATGCATGTTCAGTGTGTAATCTCAGTCCATCAGTTTCCTCAACCTAATCAATCTCATTCGAGGACTAATGATCCTAAGGGGGAGATATTGTAATACCCCATATTTCCTTGGCATAATTTAAACCTCATTACATAAGAGTATTCATATATAAATTTTTTGAAATACTCATTATTCTTCAATTTATAGCCCACCAAGTTGTTGTAAATTGGACTAGCTTTCCAACGATATAAGATTCGCCTTAATTCGATAAACGAGTAAGAAGTTATTATGATTTTAAGTTTTAGTCATAAAACACAGTGATTTGGGACCGTAGCGCATCGTGGGGAAGTCTAAAATCACAATTTTCACTTTCCAGTGAAGCTCCACAATTATGGCGCATTG
The DNA here is from genome assembly GCF_002878395.1 of Capsicum annuum. Lineage (NCBI taxonomy): Eukaryota > Viridiplantae > Streptophyta > Magnoliopsida > Solanales > Solanaceae > Capsicum > Capsicum annuum. Next base: position 156,505 of record NW_025891974.1, on the reverse strand, counting down.
TGGAGGAGTCCCATTTTATATTTGGCAATTTCTAGTAAGTCAACGCTATGTCACCACATCACGGTGAACTTAGTGGGAGACTGCGATCCCACCGCATTGCGCCAATGGCCAAAATGGTACATGTCAATTTCATGTTACCCTACGCGATCTTGACGCGTCGCCCCAGAGCTAAAAATTGTGGTTTTTAGTTTCCAGGCCAAGTTTGTAAATTCATTTAGGGGAATTTGGGTCTTTTTCCTCGGCCCTAATCCACCTAAAACATGAGATTTAACCTCTAAGTCACCTAAATAATCATTATTTATTCAATTCCTCTCAAATTGAAGGTCCCCTTTCTCAAGAACAAAACCCTAGCTCTCAAATTCAAGGCCAAATCTCAAGAACTCTCCATCAATCCCCTCAAATTCATTAACCCAGGAATGTTAGATGTTCATCCATGGGTTTCTTTTACCCATGGAGTCCAAGTACCTGATTTTAATTATGATGTTATAATCTTTCAAGCTACTTTGATTTTAATTTAGCTATTCAACCATGAATCTCCATGAACTATGATTCTACACCATGTATAAATGAAATTGATGTTGTTATTCAACTCCCCATCTTTTAATGTTATCATTCATTGATTTAAATCATGATTTAGTACTATTTATGTTGAATTCATTCTATTACTACAAATTACATAACATTCCAATGATTTGATTAAGCCATGAAGTATAAGTGTTTGATAAAATGCGTACAAGAATGAGTATTTAATAAAGGTTTTTCATGCTAAGTCCTCTAAGTTTAATATTGTGTTACTGAGTTTGCTTTAGAGTCCTGGGGGTATTGAATACCAAAAAATCATAGTTGTTTTACTTATCCTTGTCTCAGTTTCTTTAGAATAAATTCATAATATACATTATGAGCATTACTAGATTAGTCTGTCACATCAGAATAGTCAGTAACTCAGTGTCATTCAGTGGGGACTAGTATTTAGCATCGACTGAGTGTAGATATGGTGGATTCCCCATTAGATAGGCAGTGTCGGTAGTAACAGTCCACAAACTCTAGAACTACATAGCCAACGTAGGATATGAGGAGGCACCCCTAAGTATAGGCTTGGCTATCACACAGGGGTCACCCGTCAGATTAGGATTGACAGCCTTAGTCCTTTGGGATAACACAATATACCAGTTTAGTGGATCCACACAACCAGTGTGAGTACCCGTGGCATGGTACTAACACCCTTCCTACTGGGGTTACAGTTTGAACCCCAATTATCTTAGATTGGGATATGTCGATTAGATGATACCACCCATATTCTCAGTCACAGTCTCTGTCACAGTCTCAGTTCAGTTATTCAGTTTCAGTTATTTGACCATGGCATACAGATAGCAGTGATTCAATATCATATTTTAGTATCTACAGACTATTTTCAAAATATGTTATATGCTTGTTCATGCATTTTCAGTATTTATGACCTTTCATAAATACTCAATATTTATAATTTCACTTATTCCCCTATATCTACAGATTTTATGAGCTCCAGTTCCTACTTCATGTCTTATATGTACATTCAGATGGTTATTATTCCTATTCATGAAACCAGACATATTAGCCTACCTCATTTAGCATACCAATACATTTAAAGTACTGATCACATACTCTTTTTTTGTGCTATGATGTATTATATCATACGTTCAGATGTTCATTTCCCAGATAGCTCATACATTTTGCAGAACCTCAGTAGTAGCAGTGGTGAGTCCTCATATTTTGAGGATAGATTATTTTACTTCATGTCTCTATTTCAGTAGTTAGTGGAGTTAGTTGGGGCCTATCCTATCAACTCTCACTTTGTTAGTTTAGAGGCTTTTTAGACACTATAGTTAGTTATTCAGTATTCAGACTTCAATTGACACATCAATTAGTTATTAAGTTTATCAGTATTTTATCAAATTCCGACAGTTTTTTTCCAGTTTTATGATTTAGTTTTGATTTCAAATATTAAAACCTTATGGTATATCAGTTAATTTTCCACAGTTATGATTATGATATTAAGTGCTCACAATAGGTACCAGCTCATGGGTTAGCTTGTGATCCCTCGGGACTATCAGCACCGTGTGATGCCTAGGGTGTACTCTCGGGGCATTACAAAGTTGGTATCATAGCTGAAGGTTTTAAAGTATCCTAGGAAGTCTTAAAGCCGCGTCAAGTAGAGTCTTGTGCATGGGTTTGTAGCGCGCCACACTTATGGGCAAGAGGCTACAAACTGTTTAGGAAAAACGTTCCCTTCTTTCAGTATTTATGTTGTGCGATTGAGCATGAGCTCATATTAAACTCTCTTTATAACTTAATCTTCCTTCCATTTACAAAACATGCCTCCTAAAAAGAAAAACAGAAGAGGAGCAGGAAACCAGCCAACAACTCCGCCCTTCCAGGCAGATCCTCTGGACGAGCATGTCTCTTATGCAGAATTCAGAGTTGCGTTCTCCACTTTAAAGAACTCTGTAGAAGCTTAGAATAAATGGCCATATGCTATTTAGGCCATCCCACTGGTCAATACTACTGCAGCCAGGATTCGGGACTTCACCCGAATGAACCCTCCTTCCTTTATGGGGTCCAAGTCTAAAGATGATCCACTAGAATTCTTAGTTATGGTATAGAAGTTAACAGATTTTATGGGGGTAAAATCTAGTGAGAGCGCTGAGTTGGTTGCATATCATTTGCAGGATGTAGCCCATACATGGTTTAAGCAGTGAAAGGTAGATAGGGGTGTTGATGTAGGGCTTGTAGAATGGGAAGAGTTTGCCACAACTTTCTTAGACAGATTCTTCCTATTAGAGTTGAGAAAGGCCAAGGTGTTAGAATTTATTAACTTGAGGTAGGGAAGCATGACTGTGAAGGAGTATTCCCTCAAGTTTACTCAGTTAGCTAGATAAGCTCCTCATGTAGTAGCTGACGGCAAGTACAAGATAAGTAAGTTTGTATCTGGTGTATCTGACAGTGTGGTCAAGGAGTGTAGGACCACAATGCTGATTAGGATGATGGACTTGTCTAGGCTGATGGTTCATGCTTAACAGATAGAGGAGTAGAAGATTAAGGAGAAAGAGAAGGGGATTAAGAGGGCTAGAATGGGGAGTTTTAATTTTAGTCAACAAAGGTAAAAAGGTGGTAACCATCCCCAATTCCATCAGAGGTCTTCAGCCCCAGCACCCTCTTCAGCCAGTGCCCTAGTACCCATACCACAATGCTGATTAGGATGATGGACTTGTCTAGGCTGATGGTTCATGCTTAACAGATAGAGGAGTAGAAGATTAAGGAGAAAGAGAAGGGGATTAAGAGGGCTAGAATGGGGAGTTTTAATTTTAGTCAACAAAGGTAAAAAGGTGGTAACCATCCCCAATTCCATCAGAGGTCTTTAGCCCCAGCACCCTCTTCAGCCAATGCCCTAGTACCCATATTCAAATATGATAATAGGGATAGGGCACTAGGCTCTAAGTCCCAAGGCAGTGGTAACAGTGCTCGTACGAATCCTCTATGTCAGAAATATGGCAGACACCATTAGGGTGAGCATAGAGCGGGAAGTGATATGTACTTTGGGTATGGCGAACCAGGTTATCAAATTCGGGAATGTCGGGTAGTTTCTCAGAAAGGTAGGGAGTTGTGACAACAGGGCCATTCTCATCAGTTTTCAGTTCCAGTCGGTCTCTCCACTCAGCAAGGTGCCACTTCCAGTGCTACCAGTGGCCAGCGTTCGAACAGATTATATTCTCTTCAGTCTCTCCAAGATAAAGAAAATTCTCCTGACATAGTTACTAGTACGTTGTAGGTCTTTCATTTACATATTTATGCTTTACTAGACCCTGAAGCTTCTCTTTATTTTGTAACTCTATATATAGCCATCAACATTGGAGCCAGTCCCAAAACTCTAGTAGAACCCATTTCTGCGTCTACCCTATAGGTGTTTCCATCGTAGCTAGGCAAGTATACAGGAACTGTCCGATCATAATATCTTAGAAAGTTACATCAGTTGATCTTGTGGAGTTAGAGATGACGGATTTCAACTTCATTCTCGGCATGGGTTGGCTCCACTTATGCTATGTCTCAGTTGATTGTAGGAATAAAATAGTTCATTTTTAGTTACCAAATGAACTAGTACTTGAATGAAGGGGTAGTACCAAAACTCTTAGGGGTTAGCTTATTTCGTACCTTAAAGCAAGAAAAATGATATCCAAGGGGTGTATTTACCATCTTGTTCGAGTCAAAGACTCTAGTTCAGAAGCTTTAACACTTGAGTCAGTTCCAGTAGTAAATGAATTCTCTGATTTATTTCTTGAAGATCTTCTCGGAGTTCCTCCCAAAAGGGAAATAGACTTCGAAATAGACCTTCTTTCAGATATGCATCCTATCTTCACTCCACTATACAAAATGGCTCCAGTAAAACCTAGAGAGTTAAATGAATAGTTAAAGAATCTCCTAGATAATGGATTCATCTAACTCAGTGTCTCCCCATGGGGCACACCAGTTCTATTTATGCATAAGAAAAATGGTTCTCTCAGAATGTGTATTGACTATCATCAATTGAACAAAGTAACAGTCAAGAATAAATATCCACTTCCTAGAATCGATGACTTATTTGACCAACTTCAGGGTGCCTGCTACTTTTCTAAGATATACCTCATATCCGGCTATTATCAACTCAGAGTCAGAGAATATGACATTCCAAAAATAGCTTTCAAAACTCAGTATGGTCGCTTTGAATTTCTATTCATGTCCTTTGGCCTTACAAATGCCCTAACAGCCTTTATGGACTCGATTAATTGAGTGTTCAAGTAGTACTTGGACATGTTCATCATAGCATTCATTGATGACATTCTTGTTCACTCCCGTAGAGAAAATGATCATCTAGACCACCTCAGAATAGTACTTCAGACTCTCAGAACTCATCAGTTGTTTGCCAAATTTAGTAAGTACTAATTTTGGCTAAGGTCAGTAGAATACGTTGGTCATATTATTTCAGGTGATTGCATTAGAGTTGATCCTTAAAATATCAAAGCGGTGAGAAACTGGTCCAAACCTATTTCTCCATCTGACATCGGGAGTTTCTAGGGTTAGGCTGGCTATTACTATCGATTTGTCAAAGGGTTTTTACCTATTGCATCCCCCATGTCCAGATTGACGTAGATAAAAGTCAAGTTTTAGTGGTCAGATTCCTGAGAGAAGAGTTTTTAAGAGTTAAAGACTCTACTCATCTCAGCCTCAGTTCTTACCTTGCCAGATGGTTCAGACGGGTTTGTTGTGTACTGTGATGCATACATAGTAGGTTTTGGTTATGTCCTCGTGCAAATAGGTAAGTTTATAGCCTATGCCTCTAGACATCTTAAGCCCTATGAGAAGAATTATCCAACTCATGATCTTGAGTTAGAAGTAGTAGTATTTTCCTTAAAGATTTGGAGGCATTACTTGTATAGGGTGCGTGTAGATGTGTTCTCAAATCACAAGAGTTTGCATTATGTGATCTCTTAGAAAGATTTGAATTTGTATCAGAGGAGGTGGTTAGAGTTATTGAAAGATCATGACATGAGTGTTCTATATCATCCAAGCAAGGCTATTGTAGAAGCTGATGCTATCAGTAGAGTGTCTATAGGTAGTATTGCTCATGTTGAGGATGGTAAGAGGAAGTTAGCTCTATAAATTCATCATCTTTCTTGACTAGGTTTCCACTTAGTTGTTTCAGCAGAAGGTAGTGTATGGGAGCAGAGTAGTTCAGAATCGTCACTAGTTTCCAGAGTGGAGGAAAAGTAGGATAGGGATCCCAACCTAGTTAAGTTGAAAGAATTAGTCAGAGATCAAAAGGTGGAGGTTTTCTCCCTAGGGGGAGATGGTGTGCTGTGTTGTTAAGGTCGGATATGCGTACATGGTATAGATAATTTGAGGCAATGAATTCTCGCAGAAGCGCATGGTGTGCGTTACTAGATTTACTAAGGGGCCACTAAGATGTATCGCGATTTGCAGAAGGTCTATTGGTGGAGTGGGATAAAGAGGGATATTGCAGGGTTCATAGCTAAGTACTATACATGCCAACAGGTTAAGATTAAGCACCTAAAGCCAAGTGGGTCCATATAGGAGTTTAGTATTCCCTCTTGGAAGTCGGAGGAAGTGAACATGGATTTTGTGATAGTTTTTCCTTGTACCCATCACCAGTATGATTTTATTTAGTTTATCGTAGCTAAGATGACAAAATTAGCTCATTTCTTATCAGTCCATACCTCTTATTCAGTTGAGGACTATTCTAAATGCTATCTCAGAGAGTTGGTTAGGTTGCATGGTGTTCCCTTATCTATCATCTTAGATAGAGGTACCCAGTTTACCTCTTATTTTTGGAAAGCATTCCAAAAGGGTGTTGGTACCCAAGTCCACCTCAGCACAGCCTTCCATCCTTAGATTGATGGTCAAGAAGAAAGGACCATCCAGACTCTTGAAGATATGCTGAGAGCATGCGTAATTGATTTTAAAGGTAGTTGGGGTGACCACTTTCCTTTGATCAAATTTGCATATAATAATAGTTATCATTCCAGTATCCAGATGGCTCTGTTTGAGGCTCTTTATGAGAGGTGATATAGATCTCTGATTGGTTGGTTTGAAGTAGGTGAGGCCTGGCCTGAATTGCCGTTTCATGCATTAGAAAAGGTCATGTTGATTAGAGAAAGGCTTAAAGCAACCCATAGCTAACAAAAATCCTATGAAGATGTGTGGAGAAAATAACTAGAGTTTCAGGTCGATGATTTTATTTACCTAAGGATCTCTCCCATGAAGGGAGTGAAGAGGTTCGGCAAAAAGGGAAAGCTCAGTCCCCAATATGTCGTTCCCTATAGAATTCTCAGTCATTTCGAAAAGGTACCTTACAAGCTTGAGTTTCCTTCAGATCTAGCTTCAGTACACCCAGTGTTCTATGTTTCATTGTTGAATAAGTTTATCAGTGATCCAATGGTAGTCATTCCCTTACAGAGTGTAGATGTTCAGAATAGTCTTTCCTATGAGGAAATCCCAGTCTAAATTCTCGATCATCAAGTTTGTAGACTAAGGAACATTGAAGTTCCACTAGTCAAAGTTCTTTCGTGGAATCAGTCCATTAAGGAGCCACTTGGGAAACAAAAGCAGATATACGAACCAAATACCCTCATCTTTTTTTTACAAACTCAAATTCAGTCTAAGGCATTCATCTCCTTAAAATTTCTCTTTATCATGCTCAGTTTCAGTTCCACATCATGTTCATGTCAGTCATGCATTCATGAATCAGTTCAATCATGTAATCCATGCAACAGATATGTATGTTCAGTGTGTAATCTCTGTCCATCAGTTTTCTCAGGTTAATCAGTCTCATTCGAGGATGAATGATCCTAAGAGGGAGATATTATAACACTCCGTATTACCCTAGCATAATTTAAACCTCAGTACATAAGTATTCATACATAAATTTTTTGAAATACCCATTATTCCTAAGTATATAGCCCACAAATTTATGGGAAATTATACTAGCTTTCCGATGATATAAGATTTGGATTAATTCGATAAACGAGTAAGAAGTTGTAGAGATTTTAAGTTTTAGTCGAGAGCACTATGATTTAGGCCCATAGTGCATTGCGGAGAATTTTAAAATCACAATTGTCACTTTCCTAATAAAGCTCTGCGATCATGGCGCATCGCGGAGGAGTCCCATTTTACATTTGGCAATTTCTAGTGAGCCAATGCGTTATCTCTGCATTGCGGTGAACTTTCGGGTCTCAATTAGTGGGAGACCACGATCCTACCGCATTTCGCCAATGGCCAAAATGGCGCTCATAAATTTCCAGTGGCTTGACGCGAACTTGGCACGTCGCGCTGGAGCCATAAATTGGGGTTTTCAGTTTTCAGTTTTCAGGCCGAGTTTGTAAATTCATTTAGGGGTATTGGGGCCTTTTTCCACATCCCTAATCAGCCTAAAATACGAGATTTAACCCCTAAGTAACCTAAATAATCATCATTTATTCAACTTCTCTCAAATTAATGATCCCCTTTCTCAAGAACAAAAACCCTAGCTCTCAAATTTAAGGCCAAATCTTAAGAACTCTCCATCAATCCTCTCAAATTCATTAACCCAGGTATGTTAGATATTCATCTATGGGTTCCTTTCATCCATGGAGTCCAAGTACCTGATTTCAATTACAAATTTATAATCTTTCCAAGTTAGTTTGATTTTAAATTAAGTATTCAACCATGAATCTCCATGAACTACGATTCTACACCATGTATAAATGAAATTGTTGTTGTTATTCAACTCACCATGTTTTAATGTTATCATTCATTGAGTTAAATCATGATTTAGTTCTTTTTATGTTGAATTCTTATTATTACTATAAATTCCATAACATTCCAATGATTTGATTAAGCCATAAACTACAAGTGTTTGATAAATTGCTTACAAGAATGAGTATTTGATAAAGGTTTTTCATGCTAAGTCCTCTAATTATAATATTGTGTTACTAAGTTTGGTTTTGAGTCCTGGGGGTATTGAATACCCAAAAACCATAGTTATTTTACTTAGATTTATCTCAGTATCTTCAGAATAACTTCAAAATATATATTATGACCATTACTAGATCAGTTAGCTAACCTCAGAATAGTCAGTAACTCAGTGTCATTTATTTGGGAGTTAGATTTAGCACCGAGCGAGTGTAGGGATGGTGGCTTCCCTGTCAGATAGGCAGGGTCGCTAGTAACAGTCCCTAAATTCCAAAACTACATAGCCAGCATAGGATATAAGGAGTCACCCATCAGTATAGGCTTGACTATCTCACTGGGGTCACCCGTAAGATTAGACTTGATACCCTTAGTCGTTCGAGAGAACACAGTATACCAGTTTAGTGGGTCCATACAACCAGCATTAGTACACGTGGAACGGTATTAACACCCTTCTAAATGGTGGTACAGGTTGGACCCTAATTAGCTCAGATTAGGGCATGTCAGTTAGATGATACCTCCCACTGTCTCAGTCAAAATCTCAGTCATAGTCTCAGTTTAGTTATTCAGTTTTAGTTGTCTGACCAAGGCATACATATACTAGCGATTTAGTATCAAATTTCAGTATCTGCATACTATATTCAGAATAATTTATATGCTTAGTCATGGATTTTCAGTATTTACAGCCTTTCATACATACTCAGTATTTACAAATTTCACTTATTCCCCTGTATCTATTAATTTCATGCACTTTAGTTAGTACTTTATGTATTATATGTACATTCAGACAGTTATTATTCCTATTCATAAAAACCATGTATATTAGCCTACCTCATTTAGCATACCAGTACATTTAAAGTACTGATCGCGTACTCTTTATTTTGCACTATGATGTATTATATTATAGTTTCGAACGTCCAATTCTGAGATCTCTCATAGATTTTGCAGACCCTCAGCAGTAGCAATGGTGAGTCCTCATATTTCGAGGATAAATTATTTTACTTCATGTCTCTATTTCAATAGTTAGTGGAGTTAGTTGGGGCATGTCCCATCAACTCTCAGTTAGTCAGTTTAAAGTTTTTTTCAGATACTATAGTCAGTTATTCAGTATTCAGACTTTATTTGACACATTAGTTAGTTATTTAGTTAATCAGTATTTTAACAGATTCAGACAATTATTTTCCAGTTTTATGATTTAGTTTTGATCTCAGATATTAAAACCTTATGGCATAGTAGTTAATTTTTTGTAGTTATGATTATGTTATTCAGTGCTCACAACAGATACCAGCTCATTGATTAGCTTGTGGTCCCTCAGGACTGTAAGCATCGTGTGACGCCCAGGGTGTACTCTCAGGGCATTACATTTTCATCCATGTGTTTTCCAATCTTCAAAGATGCTTTTGCATCAATTTTCTCAAATTTAAAGAGATGGAATAATAAATCATTATATTCCCAAGAGGTTAATCCAGTTAAGGCATTTATCTATAATTAGAGGTTAAAAACTCTAACTTCTTGTCATTATTCTCTTTTCCCTAATTAGCTTCTTTATTCAAGAAAGTTAGATTTTAGGGCATGTTCTCAAGTCTGCAACTAGGAGATCTCATTAAACTTAAAAGAAAAGTGATATAATCACAAATCTAATATAAACTTGACAACCCATAACCTAGACGTGAAATTCTATCAAAGATCCTATTTTCCTAGTTATGGAGTTTCAGCCACTCATGATCAAAAAATAGATGAAAGCATTTAATTTCATAATTAGAGGTTAAGACATACAATGAAGAAATACAATAGTTAAAAATCCAAATCCAAACCAAAAGCAATGTGTTTCACAGCTCCAAACTAATTTCTCTGCAATGCTTTTGTTAAAAATTTAATAATGTAAAAAGATGTCTATTCTAATTCAAAGTAGGGTATTTATAAGCTCCAAGAAAGACGGGATGTAAATTTGAAAATTGGGATACCACATCATGGTTGATGGCTTGCTCGACGGTCCGTCAAGAGGGCAAAGTTTTACCAAATAAACCATCATTGGTTTCTAGAATCATCCTGATCATTATTGATCTTGACGACTTCAACAATGGTCCGTCATTAGTCTTTTGCAATACTCATCTCTTGCCTCATGATTTATATGTGTTCTTTTTAGTCGGGATATCAAAGGTGATAATCGTCGGAGCCTCGACGGTCTATTAGTTGAACTGTCACCTAGTTCTAAATTATCAACCATTTTGCTTCTAGGTGACATTTGGCATGATGATCAATTAGGAGACTGATGGCCTGTCAGTTCCTATGTCGCAGGAATCTCTTAGCTTAAAGTTCTGAGATTCGTTATCTTTGTGTTTGATTTTGAGAACAAGTAGAAAATACATTTAAAACACTAATGGTTGCTGGAAAACATGCAATTGTCCTTCCTTGAATTTGAAAAATATAAGGTCATGAGCCAGTAAATTCATCCAAGAGAAGTTGGTGAAAACTTATAATTGATAAAAGAAGTATACAGAAAAAAGGGTAAGAGATGTTCACTTTGAGAAGGGTGAGAAAGTTTTTCTTAAAGTATCAACTAGGAATGGTGTAATGCAGTTTAGGTGTAAAGAAATTTTTTACAAAGAATTGTTATTCTAGATAAAGATATGAGGAAATTCAGAAATAAAGTGATCACTTCCATGAAGTTCCAGTTGAGGAACTATCCTATTGAGAAGCCACGTTGGAGACTAAGGATGATATGTTCAAGCACTATCCTAATTTATTTATTGAGTCAGGTAATTCCTGCTTCTTTTTTCACACATTCTTGATAGTTGTAGTTCAGGGACAAATAGGTGTCCAATTGAAATCTAAAGTAATGACCCAAAATATTATTATGCTTTATTGTAAAGTGAAAACCTCTGCTTAACCCTTCTTCAAGCCAAATTTATGAAAATCAGGGCTAGGCAAGTTTTAGGCAGATTTTTAAGAAGGCATGGTCTAGAAAAATATGATAGTCATTTATATGTTTATAGATTGATTTGAGTTAATTAAGTGTTATATGGTGAATTTAAAAAGTAGTAGAAACTTTTGGTGGGTAAAATGGGTTAGTAGACGTTTGATTATGGCTATTACCATAAAATGATTAATACGTGATGTCAAAATTCAGGAAGTGTTTTATTAAATGAATAAAGGTGGGAACCATTCTTGATCTACTATTTTAACATTGTTGCAGTGACTTATCCATTAGTGCAGTGACGTTGCCATAGTGATGGTCTATTTTACTTTAGTATCACTGCAACGTCAAATTGTTTACTATGGATTATCATTGCAGTGAAGAATTCATTATCGCGGCGATGAACACATAGTTTTCAAAGTTAAAATAGAAAAAGTAGCATTTTTCATTCCTCATATTTTGGTTTTTGTTGAAGGATTGAGAGAGGGTAATTTTCAGCACATTTGGGGATTTTACGTCTTTGAGGTAAGGTTCTTTTGTCATTAACACTTGGTATTGCTTTCTTAGATTCTTCAAATTGTAAGGATCACAAATATGGTTGAAATTTGGGTTTAACCATAAGTTTATGAATTGATGAGAATTTGTTGGAAATGACATAAATTTCTTTGTTATTGACTCTAGGTTGTTGGAAATCACTTCCTAACATAGAAATCTTTATTGTAATCATGAAATACGAAGAGTTTAAAGAGATTAAAGGGTACAAACCCCTAGAATGATCAACTAGGTTAATTTTATGGGTTTAAATTGATGGTTTGGAATTATGCATAGAAGTGGGGAATCTATATTAAATTATATTTCTTTGTTGTTTATAGACCAAGAAAGAACATAAATTGAAAGAAATGGCAAATATTTGGCCAATTAGTGCTTTTGATGTGGATACAAAGTAGGTTATGGTTTAAATATAGTTATAGACTTGATTTGACTTTGATGTTAGATTTGAGTTTAATGTTGTGATTAGTTGTAATAATCCTCTAGGTCATTTCCTCAATATTGGCATGTTTTAGGCATTTCTAGCCTTCCCATAGAGGCTACGGGTTAGTATGACTCGTTAGCACTATCAGTTCAGTTTTAGGGAGTTTATTTAGGTTTTAATCCCACTTCTCTATTTTGGAGCTTTTGAAGTTGATAAATTGGTCTTGGACCAAAACTCCTAATAAATGAATTCAGATAAATTTTGATAGTATCCTTAACTCCAGAACATAGATCTTAGGTTGGAGGACCTTGGTTTGGGTCCTAAGGCTTTCGGAGTTATTTTGGGTTATTGGTCAGAAGTTGGTTAAATCACACAGTGGGTTTTAAGATCACATTTCATCAAAACAATCTCCATTGTAAATTTCATCGATTTCATTGAGTCTAGAATTCTATTTTTGATGGTATTGTAACCATGTCCTTTGGACCAATAAAATATATAAATTAACATATGCCAATTACGGAATGATATTGTAACCACAACCTTGGTCCCAATTATTATATAAATTAACATATGCGAATACCTTAATTGGGGAAACTAGGGTAAATAAGGCCACAATGTTCCAATTTATTTTTTTATTTAAGTTCAACATTTTTTGTTATACCTTATATTTCTCTCCAGTACTAGTTGGAGTATATAGGTCTGATGGTTACTGGAAGTCCTAGTTTAGGACCAGGTAGTATATATGAATATCTGAGTCCCCTATGGGTATATTCATCTGATGATCCATGATATCTTTAAAAGATGGTTGTCGTAGGTTTTGACCTTGCAATATATTAAGCTGAAGGGGGTGTATACACTAGGTATGGTTTGTCACTTTATTGATTTGGTATTATTTCTTTACATTGCATTCTTTTATTAATATGCATTTCCCATCATTAGTAATTGTATTTGGCATATGTATCTATCGTATTATGGGGGACTGTATAGGTACGGGTTATGGTTACAATTTAGTGAGAATTTTCTAGCACCTTCTAGGCTTATGGGGGACTGATTAGGTTATTGGTTGTCAGAGCTAGCCTATTATAAGATTATGATTATCACTGTATTATTCGTAGTAGGATGATTATGTACTGGTACTTGTGGTTACTGGTATATTCCTGATTCTTTTTCTCTGTTATGGTAATATACCTTATCGTTAGGTTTCTCTCATTATAAGTCACACATCAGTTAAAGACCCTGATTTTTCTAGTGTTAGATTCCTTATTTGGTTATGATCCTTGAGAAGTTAGGTTGGCTATATTTGAGTTCAGTTATACATATGCGTGTGTATAGTATGGTCATAATCTCTCTCCTTCCTTAACTATTCTTATTGTATATATATAATTTTGGCTTTCTATTACTATTATATACCCTTCTTTCACTCTTCATTTGTGTATTGACTAGTGACATACAATATTGCATTTTATCCCTAATTATTGTTAAAATAAGATAGTTTATTCTTTTGAATTCCTTATCACTATAATGTATTGGTTCTTGGATAGTTTCGTGTAGTTTATATTTCTTCCTTACACGTTATTTATGCATGCATTATCTTTGGAGCACAGTCATACGGTGCCTATTGAGTACCATATATTTGGTAAATATACTACGTTTCTGCAACCAGTAGAGCATAGTATGAGTTCTCTCTGTTTATGTGTTCATCATATAGAGCAGCCATGGATTAGAGATTTAGGCTAAGCTCCTTATGTTCGAAGTTTTCCTGCTCTAGCTCTTATTGTTGGATGGATCTTTATCTTATATTTTAGAGAGAACTTTGCATATATTTCTTTTGAACTTTAGTTGTACTCATATTGTATTAGAAGCTCTTGTACTAACTTCACCATGTTTGGGGTTATATATTTATAATAGACTTTTGATAAAAAAAAATTCCATTGTTTTTCTTCTCTTCTCTTGATAGTTCATTACTTGTTGTTCTGGATTATGGGTTTGTGTAATACCCCGAACTTTCTTTAAGTCAAATCTAGTCTCCAGAAGAATTATTGATGACTTACTAAATGATTAATATTTAAATCAGATATAATTCCCTAATTTCGACTCTTTAGCATGTGGAAAATTGAATTAGTTTTCCAATGATACCAATTTCATCCAAATCCGGTATCGGGGTAGAAAGTTATGGCCGAAATACAGAAAGTAGTCAAAATTGACTAGGTGAGATGGTGTGAGCCGACGGACCGTCGAGCTAGCGACTGTAACACCCCAATTTTTTAAACTGAAATGCTACACGGTGCTTATGACCCCGAAGGACCACAAGCTAACCCATGAATAATATTTGTACCTATATACTACATAATATTACATGAAAATGCAGAAAACATGTACTGCAAGGCCGTAAGGTTCAACTGAATAAACATCAAATAAGAATAATATCTTAAAACGGTATAACAATACCAAAACAAAACTGTAATAACTGTCTAACATTCTGTAGTCCTAAAGCCTCTAACTAACTCCATCTAACAACTGAAATAAACTAAAATGATAAATGAAGTAATATTCATATAGTCTCGAATGAGAAAGACTCACTGCAACTCTGAATACTGGAATTCTACTACTAATCTGGAGCTCGTGGCTCTGAACCTATGATGTAACAAAAAAGAAAGCACCATAGCGCAAATGCGTCAGTATGTTTGAATGTACTGAGTATACGAGTAAGGTAGGCTAAATGCAAAGGGTTATATGCATGAACAATACTGACTTATATGAATGTGAGAATACATACATGGAAAGGTAACTGTAACTGGAGACATAGAGATACTGACTACTGAGTCTGAATAATGATAACATAAGTTTACTAATACTGAGCTACTGAAAGAATGACAACAACAACAACAACAACAACAAACCCAGTGTATTCCCACTTAGTGGGGTCTGGGGGGGGTAAGAGAGTTAACTGATATTAATATATAAATTACTAATAAGTGATGGATTTGTTGTTGTATTACTTAGTATTGAGAGATTGATATTGCATTACTAATAATGAATGATTGTTTCTGACAGTTCGAATTATGAAAAACTGGTCTGATTGACTGTATCTGACAGTCCTGCTATATTGAAATCTGAAGAACTATCTGAGTTCTTTTACTGAGACTTTGACTGAAACTGAAACTATGGGAAGTAGTTGTCTAATCGACATGCCCCAATAATGCATATAGCTAAGTTGGGGTCTAGTCTCTGCCCCAACTGGAGGGGTGTCAATACTAGGCCACTGGTAAGGATAGCTGTGAGTGACCCTTATCTAGCAAGTACTCAAATGAGCATGGTGGGAACCCTAAACTGACAAGTTAAGCCACCTCATCAACCCTAATCTGACAGGTTAAGATATCTCAACCTATGCTGGCTATGTAGTTCTAGAACACAAGAATGACTGCTAAGAATCACACCTTAAACTGGTAGGTCAGTTCCCATCCTTGGGTTCACTCAGTGCTAACTTCTACTCCCATCTGAAGAGACTGAACATGAATAACTAAAAGGAATTGATTCTTAGTTTGACGATTTATAGAGAGTACTATAGTTATTGAGATTTTACTTGGAATACTGTGGAATTCTACTTTCTATCTGAATAAGCCTGACTCTACAAGCTAATGAGGTTACTGAGGTTTTGAACTGAATACTACTAATACATGATAACTAGCTGAGAATACTGTTCTTTCTGAGTACTAAGTTTATGAGATTTTTGAGAGTACTGAATTACGAAGATTACTGAAGTTACTTAGAGCACTAGAATTTCTGAAGCTTCCGATATCACTAAGTACTGAGATTAACTGGGTTATTGAGCTTTCCTGAGTCACATGACTGACTGAGTTCTATGGAACATTGACTGACAAAGAGTATCGTGAAAAATTACATGGATCTAGGCACACAACTATAGTTTTCAGGTACGAATACCCCCAGGACTCGATGGAATGAAACTGACTCACATATGACACGACTTGATCAGAAGATCGGAGTCTACAATTCACAATATCATAAGTAGGGGATATTATACTTCATGTATTTATTCAACATCTCAAACACGGTAGGGGAAAACTTGGATATATTTCATGTACATAATTCATATCTCCATTATCATACATGCTTCATACCACAACAATAACAACACATAAATAGCATGGAAATCCATACTGAAGTGTATAGCTAACATGGATTTGTCATTTAGATATCATGGAATCATGTAAATATGAATTTCTAACATCCTAGGCATTTTATCAAACACCTTGCATGCATTCTTTAAGGCATAGGTGGATTTCATACTTGCATCATATCAAACCACCCAAAGTTTGTGTTTTTCAACTAACAACCACATATATTCCATGAAAAGACCTTTAGTTATCATCTTGAAACTTAAACAACAATCATCAACAAGTACATGCTCATATCACCATAAAATGTTTACAAAATAACATTTAAAAGCATGATTCTTGAGCTCTATGAATGAATTGAATCCACAGATGAACACTACGCATACCTTAGAAAAGAAACCTTGATGATTTGCTAGAGAGTTCTTGGATTGGGAAACTTAATTCTCGATTATCTTGGAAAAAGGCTTGAATCCTTCTTTTGAGAGATGAGTTTGATGGAAACCCTAATCTTATGGTTGAGAGTGTAAGAGAGGGTTTTTTTAGATGCTTAATTGAAGAAACAAGGGAAAAATTATGCCTCGTTATGGTTATAAGTCGTGGAAGGTGAAGGAAATTACCAAAATACCCTTATGAAATAAATTCCAAGTTGCTGAAAAATCATCGTTGATGACAATGGTGATAGGGCATCAGACTTGTGATAAGTTGTCAAAATGTCATTAGATTTGTGATAAGTTATCAAAAATGTCGTTCCTTGGGAGCTGGTTTCTGACTAAGGCTGACGACCTTCGTGATAGGGCGTCACAAATGTGATAAGCTATCACAAATGTCGTCACTTAGGAGCTGGTTTCTGCCTAAGGCTGATGACTTTTGTGATAGGGCGTCACAAATATGATAAGCTATCACAAATATCGTCACTTAGGAGACCTTAGTGATAGGGAGTCACCAATGTGATAAGCTATTACGAATGTCATCACACTATTTCCAGCCTGACATACTGGAGTAAAATCAGCATAACTCTTAGCTCCAATATCAAATTTAGGCGAAATTGGTATCATTAGAAATTTAATTGAAAGAGCTTTCATTTGATATATAGTAAGACACCCACTTCATTATATAAAATGAGTTATGGTCGATTGAATTTGACCCAAGTTTTGACGCTCTCTACAACTTGAACGATAGGAAAACTTTCAATTTGTACTTGAGTTAGGGGACCTCTATGATCTAAATTCATGCTCAAATAGATTCCCACATTACATAATTGATTAACGCACTAAATTTATATAGGATTTGAGAATTTTGAAACAAAGACGCATAGGAATAATGGATTTTCATTCTAGTCTAAAATGTGGGGTATTACAATATCTCGTCCTTGGGAACATTCGTCCTCGAATGATACTGGCTTAGATGAGAGAAAAAACAACTTACACGAATATATTGCATGAATGACTGATCATGATTTCATGGATGACATTACTGAAAACTAAGCATATCATACTGTACATGCATATCTGATTCATGGGTAGATGATTTATAAATGTAGGACAAAGTGTTTCGATAAACTGAGTTTCTCAAACTGAGAATACATATCTGATGCTTAATTGATAAGTTGAATCCATGCATATCTGATGCATGATTATATGACTAACATAATATCTGAATGCATGACTGAAAGTACTTGTAAGCTGATCACACATATTTGAAGTGGGAATACATAACTGAACTGACTCATGAACATGCGACTGAACATGCAATGGTAAAGGCACTAAGATTGAACTGAAACATGAGAACATGACTGATTCTGCTACATTACATATGGACTGAACATCATGAATTAAACTGAACCTCTGAATACTTGACTTACAGCTGAGGTCTAACTTGAGGGTCAACTTATGAGTACCCTCTATTCTAGACTGAATTCGTTATGCAAGGAGAAACTGAAAGATCTAAGACATGATAGCGTTAAGAGAAGGTGGGGTATCTCCCTTTTGGGATGCTATGTCCCTCTAAGAACGGTTACCTTACGGAGATACTGGGTGATGCACAGGGTATCTATGAACTAGATTATAGCTAAAATTTGGGGGTCTGAAACTAATGCATGAGATGGACTGAACTTGCAACTACTAGGAGGTTCTACCTTGAAATAGTTACATTTTCTGAGATTTTCGATAGCATGATAGATGCTTGGATGAGAAAACAAGCTATACAAATCTGACTGATCACTACCACGACATGAATACTAAAAGAAGGGAAATTGTTCCTAAAATATCTCATAGCCTCCTGTACATAGGTGTGGTGCACAACACACGCATGTACAAGACTCTACTAGAAGTGACTTTTAGACCTCCTAGGACTCTATTGAACCTTAGGCTTTGATACCATGTTTGTAACATCCCAATTTTCTAAACCGAAATGCTACACGGTGCTCATGACCCCGAAGGACCATAAGCTAACCCAGGACTGATATCTGTACCTGTATGAAACATAATACTACATGAAAATATGGAAAACATGTAATACATGACCATAAGGTTCAACTGAATAAACATCAAATAAGAATAATATCTAAAAATAGTATAAAATACCAAAACAAAACTGTAATAACTGTCTGACATGCTGTAGTCTGAAAGCCTCTAAATTGTATAACTAAGGAATTAATGGAACATGTCTATAACTAACTCCATCTAACAACTGACATAAACTAAAATGATAAATGAAGTAATAATCATATAGTCTTCGAATGAGAAGGACTCGCTATAACTCTGAACACTGGAATACTACTACTGATCTGGAGCCCATGCCTCTGAACCTATTGTGTAACATAAGAGAAAGTACCATAGCTCAAATGCATTAGTACGTCTGAATGTACTGAGTATACGAGTGAGGTAGGCTAAATGCAAAGGGTTATATGCATGAACAATACTGACTGATAAGAATGTGAGAATACATCCATGCAAACGTAATTGTAACTGAACTCGTGGAGAGACTAACTACTGAGTTTGAATACTAACAACATGATTTTACTAATACTGAGATACTGAAAGACTAAGTTTACTGATATTGATATGTAAATTACTAATAAGTGATGGATTTGATACTGTATTACTGAATACTGAGAGACTGATATTGCATTACTGATAATGAATGATTGTTTCTGACAGTTTGAATTATGAAGAACTGGTCTGATTGACTGTATCTGACAGTCCTGATATACTAAAATTTGAAGAACTATCTGAGTTCTTTTACGGAGACTGAGACTGAAACTGAGACCAAGGGAAGTAGTTGTCTAACCGACATGCCCCAAGTTTGTACCACCCTAATTTTCTAAACCAGAATGCTACACGGTTCTCGTGACCCCGAAGGACCACAAGCTAACAGATTACTGATATCTGTACCTGTATACTACATAATATAACATGAAAATATGGAAAAAATATACGGCAAGGCTGTAAGGTTCAACTGAATAAACATCTAATAAGAGTAATATTTGAAAATGGTATAACAATACCAAAACAAAACTGTAATAACTGTCTGACATGCTGTAGTCTGAAAGCCTCTAAACTATCTAAATAAGGAGTTGATGGAACATGTCTCGAACTAACTCCATCTAACAACTGAAATAAACTGAAATGATAAATAAAGTAATAATCATATAGTCCTCGAATAAGAAGGACTCACTGCAACTCTGAACGCTGAAATGCTACTACTGCTCTGGAGCTCGTGCCTCTGAACCTATGGTATAACATAAGAGAAAACACCATAGCATAAATGCGTCAGTACATCTGAATGTACTGAGTATATGAGTGAGGTAGGCTAAATGCAAAGGGTTATATACATGAACAATACTGACTGATATGAACATGAGAATACATACGTGCATACGTAACTGTAACTGAACTCGTGGAGATACTGGCTACTAAGTCTGAATACTAATAACATGAGTTTACTGATATTGAGATACTAAAAGACTGAGTTTACTAATATTGATATGTAAATCACTAATTAGTGATGGATATGATACTGTATTACTGAATACTGAGAGACTGATATTGCATTACTGATAATGATTGATTATTTCTGACAGTTTGAATTATGAAGAACTGGTCTGATTGACTGTATCTAATAGTCCTGATATACTAAAATCTGAAGAACTATCTGAGTTCTTTTACTGAGACTGAGACTTAAACTGAGACTGTGGGAAGTAGTTGTCTAATTTACATTCCCCAATAATGTATATAGCTAAGTTGACGTCCAGTATCTATCTCAAATGGAGGAGTGTCAATACCGCGCTACAGGTAAGGATAGCTGTGAGTGACCCTTATCTAGCAGGTACTCAAATGAGACTGGTGGGAACCCTAAACTAACAGGTTAAGCCACCTCATCAACCCTGATCTGACAGGTTAAGATATCTCAACCTATGCTGGCTATGTAGTTTTGAAACATATGGATGACTGCTAAGAATCAGACCCTAAACTAGTTGGTGAGTTCCCATCCTTGGGTTCAATCAGTGCTAACTTATACTCTCATATGAAGAGAATGAACATGAATAACTAAAATAAACTGATTCTGAGTTTACTAAGTTCTGTAGCTGACAGAATATACTAATGTATGAGGATTTACAGAGAGTACTATAGTTACTGAGATTTTACTTGGAATACTGTGGAATTCTACTTTCTATCTGAATAAAGTTGACTCTACAAGCTGATAAGGTTACTGAGGTTTTGAACTGAATACTACTGATACATGATAACTAGCTGAGCATACTGCTCTTTCTGAGTACTGAGTTCATGAGATTTCTTGGAGTACTAAATTATGGAGATTACTAAAGTTACTTAGAGAACTAGAATTTCTAAAGCTTTTGATATCACTAAGTAATAAGATTACTGAGATTAACTGAGATATACTGAGATTAACTGGGTTACTAAACTTTTCTAAGTCACATGACTGACTGAGTTCTATGGAACATGGCATGACTGAGAGTATCGTGAATTAAGACATAGATCTAGGCACACAACTATAGTTTTCGGGTACAAATACCCCCAGGACTCGATGGAATGAAACTGACTCACACATGACACGACTTGATCACAAGATCGGAGTCCATAATTCACAATATCATAAGTAGGGGACATTATACTTCATGTATTTATTCAACATCTCAAACATGGTAGGGGGAAATTATGGATATATTTCATGTACATAATTCATATATCCATTATCATACATGCTTCATACCACAATAATAACAATACATAAATAGCATGGAAATCCATATTGAAGTGTATACCTTACATGGACTTTTCATTTAGATATCATGGAATCATATAACTATGAATTTCTAGCATCCTAGGCATTTTATCAAACACCTTGCATGCATTCTTTAAGGCATAGGTAGATTTCATACTTTCATCATATCAAACCAACCAAAGTTCATGTTTTTCAACTAACAACCATATATATTCCATGAAAACACCTTTAGATATCATCTTGAAACTTAAACAACAATCATCAACAAGTACATGCTCATATCACCACAAAAAGTTTACAAAATAACATTTAAAAGCATAATTCTTGAGCTCTATGAACGAATTGAATCCATAGATGAACACTACACATACCTTAGAAAGGAAACCTTGATGATTTGCTGCAGAGTACTTGGATTGGGAAACTCAATTCTTGATTATCTTGGAAAAAGGCTTGAATCCTTCTTTTGAGAGATGAGTTTGATGGAAACCCTAATCTTGTGGTTGAGAGTGTAATAACGGGCTTTCTTTTAGATGCTTAACTGAAGAAAAATAGGAAAAATTATACCTCTTTGGGATTATAAGTCATGGAAGGTGAAGGAAATGACCTAAATACCCTTATGAAATAAATTCCCAGTTGCTGAAAAATCATAGCTGATGACATTGGTGATAGGCCATCAGACTTGTGATAAGTCATCAAAATTTCTCCATATTTGTGATAAGTTATCACAAATGTCGTCACTTTGGAGCTGGTTTCTGCCTATGGCTGGCGATCTTCATGATAGGGCATCACAAATGTGATAAGCTATCAGAAATGTCGTCACTTAGGAGCTGGTTTCTACCTAAGGCTGATGACCTTCATGATAGGGCATCACAAATATGATAAGCTATCACAAATGTCGTCACTTAGGAGCTGGTTTCTGGCTAAGGTTGACGACCTTCATGATAGGGCATCACAAATGTGATAAGCTATCACGAATGTCATCACATTGTTTCCAGCCTGACATGCTGGAGTAAAATTGGCATAACTCTTATCTTTGATATCAGATTCAGGCAAAATTGGTATGGTTGGAAAGGTAATTCCAAGATATTTTATTTTATATATATTCATCCACCCAGTTCATCATATAAAATAAGTTATGATTTATTGAAGTTGATCCAAGATTTGACGCTCACTAAAACTTGAACGATAGGAAAGCTTTCAACTTGTACTTGAGTTAGGGGACTTCTATGATCTAAATTCATGCTCAAATAGATTCCCACACTATCACACTAAATTCATATAGGATTTGAGGCTTTTGAAACATCCACGTATAGGAATGACAGATTTTCACTCTAGTCCATAATGTGAGATATTACAATATCTCCCCTTTGAGAACATTCATCCTCGAATGATACTGGCTGAGATGAGAGAAAAGACAACTTACACAAATATATAGCATGAATGACTCATCGTGATTTTATGGATGACATGACTAAAAACTGAGTATATCATATTATACATGCATATCTGATGCATGGGTAGCTGATCTATGAATGTACGATTGAGTGTTCTAATTAACTGAGTTTCTCAAACTGAGAATGTATATCTAATGCTTAACTGATTAGTTAAATCCATGCGTATTTGATTTATTATTATATGACTGACATGATACGTGAATACGAGACTGAAAGTACTGGTAAGCTGATCACCATATCTAATTTGGGAATACATAATTGAACTGACTCTTGAACATGTAATGGTAAAGATACCAATTTTGAAATGAAAACTGATCATGGAACTAAATACCAAGTTTGGTACTGAATTCTAAACATGAGTATGAGTAAGCTCAAAGAAGACTGCTACTATGAACTGAAAATACTAATGAGTCTGAGATTGATTACTCAATATGCATGAGCAGAAACATAGGAACATAACAAAATTTGGAAATTGATTCATGAACTAAACTAAGCCTGTAATGCATGACATGGATAGAGTATTGTATCATGGACAAAATGAGTTATTGAATACATGGCCTACTGCTGAGTTTTGGAGCTAGAGGGCCGACTTATAAGTGACACCTCCTCCAAGATAGATTCATAAAAGTAAATGACATGTTTAAATCATGAAAGTTTGGGGGCTACAATGTATATCCTCCTTGGGAAACTATGTCCCTTGAAGAATGCTAAACTTTATAGAGATACTGAGGTGATGCTCAAGGCACCAAAGTATGAAATCATGACTGATTATCTGAGATTTAAAACTGAAGCATAATGCACGAATGCATAGACATACTGACTTATCTGATTAACTGAGTAACTGGTAACTAAATAGTTGGTATGCAAGGCTGAATTGTACTTAATCTGAATAGCTGGGCTAAAACCATAATGTATTATGCATATGAGAAAGGACTAACTGAGTAACATGAAATGACTACTGATGGATTTTATGAAAGCTATATTGTCTAAAAATGCAGGACCAAGCGTATTACATGATTTGGAAACATTTCATAGACTGAGGTATTGAAATACCTATAACTGAATAGCTAGTAACTGTATGCTATGGTCCGGCAAGATTGAAACTGAACTGAATTTTCTGATCTAATTACTGAACTAAAGTTGACATTATAACTAAGACTGCAACTAGGATCCACACTAGAACTCAATGTTGGGTCCTGATAACTGAATACTGAAACTGAGGTTTTGACTGATATTGAAGTGTTTAATTCTGAGACTGAGTACTAATTACTGAATATTGAGTACTGAAAGTGTAACTGAGATGGTAACTGAGTTATGATAGTTGCATAATGAAGGTTGACATAAATCAAGGGTCTAAATATACATTCACACTCTAAACTTTCCAAATTTTTAAATACTACCTCTTGCTAGCTCTTTGCTTGCATACTAACAGGATATTTAAGCCTATCTTCAAATCTACGCCCTTGTATAAAACATGTATGCAATAATCTGCTCTTAATATGAAACATTAACTCTCTCCCATCTAAGTAATTTCTCAACACTATACTATTCTCATAAAAAGAGCTCATGAAGGGTTAAATCAGGAGAACCAGAAACATGAATGGATACTAACTGAACTTGACACATGACTGAAACCTGAGGAATAGAATATCAACAACATGGATTTACCAAAAATGTCTAAACTGATTATATACATGATATAGTCTGAATTTATCTGATCAGTGAGGGCGTAGCATGAGTTATGGAAACTGAGTATATTGGGGAGCATAATATGTGCACATGAGTCATGAGCTGAATGGCCTGGAATTTCTGAATTCATGGAACATGATTTGTAATACTGAGTGATCTAGAACTGAACTCCCTATACTGGGAACTAAAAGCACACACAATTCTATGGAATGCGAGTGAACATAAGCTAATCCATGGAATCTGAGACAAGAAGCATGCATAGGCACTATGCTAACTGAAGTATGGAGCTTTACACTGAGTTAAGGATGGGTCAGGAATCGTCTTCCCTAACAGCTTTTCTGTGCATACTGGCACTACTACTGGAATCTAAGAGCCTGACTTCGTTA
The DNA here is from genome assembly GCF_002878395.1 of Capsicum annuum. Lineage (NCBI taxonomy): Eukaryota > Viridiplantae > Streptophyta > Magnoliopsida > Solanales > Solanaceae > Capsicum > Capsicum annuum. The sequence goes on along the minus strand of NW_025891974.1, from coordinate 131,231 downwards.
CTTGATCTATCATATCTCCCTTAGCTTAAAGCCATCATCATTAGTCTGCGAGCACTAAACTAATCTCTGAACTAAAATACAATCATCGTCACATACTTATACTCTGATCAACGCATACTCGCCTTATTGAACACATCATCTGCCTCTATTTCCTCACATACTACTAATATCACATTCATACCTTCATGCTTAATTTCAAGTCAATAAACATAAATTTCTAACTCACACTATTCAAGTATACTGATTTATTATCATGCAACTATCCTTATGAATACATAATTTATTTAATTTGTATATCGTATCCCAACTTGTCTACTACTAAAATCCTGGGTTCATGCTTCTAACTTTGGGTCACATGCTATCATAGAATTTTGAGAAGGGATTTGATGGCATATCTAAATCTGGGTTCGAGAACGAGTTCTCGTGATCATGAATGAGATCCATAAAACTTTGGAACATAACTTAACTATTCAGTCATGTTCTCATATTTGTAACACCCCAATTTTCTGAGACTTCCTAGGACTCTATCCAGTATTATTCATCGACGAAAAGAGTTCATGAATGAACTTCATGGACGAAAGGAGTCCATGAATGAACCACAAGCTAACCCATGACTGATATCTATACCTGTATACTGCATAATATATCACAAAATGTGGAAACATAAACATGAAAGCCCATAAGGTTCGAACTGAATAAATGTCAGATAACAAAATGTCTGAAAAAGGTATAACAATACCAAAATAAGTCATAAATACTGAAAATAATGAGATCTGATTGTCTAATCTGACATCTAGTCTAAAAGCCTCTAACTAAACTGAATAAGGAGTTGAAGGAACATGTCTCCAACTAACTCCATCTAGCAACTGAATAGTAAATATAGCAATAATCATATCGTCCTCGAATGAGAAGGACTCACTATAAACTCTGAACACTAGAATACTACTGCCATTTTGGAGCTCATTTCTCTAAACCTATAGTGTAACATAAGAGAAAACACCATAGTGCAAATGCATTAGTACGTCTAAATGTACTGAGTATACGAATGAGGTAGACTAAATTCAAAGGGTTCTATGCATGAACAATGCTAACTAATATGAACATGAGAATACATCATGCATAAACAACTATAACTAAACTCGTGATGATGCTGACTGCTGAGTCTGAATGTTGATGACATGACTTTACTGTTGTTGAGGTACTGAATAGATTATTGACTATTTTTGATAGTTTTAATTATGAAGAACTAGTTTGAATAACTGTGTCTAACAGTCCTGAAACTAAATACTGGTAATGTGAGTTATGATAGCTTATATAGCTGATATAACTATAATGATCAGACTAAACGATATAAAAAATACTGACCGAATGTATCTAACAGTCGAAGTTCTGATGGAACAATCTGAGTTTCATTCAACTTGGAGTAACTAAATCTGAGATTAGTCCTATCTAGCGGGTGATCATGAGTATACTGATAATAAGGATGATTTGACTTAGTCTAAGATTAGTCCTATCTAGCGGGTGATCTTTAAATCTAATGATTATGATACTGCTTAATCATAGTTAAGATTAGTCCTAGCTAATGGGTGATCTTAAAGTCTATTTACAATGATAAGCGTTGACTGTATCTAACATTATTGAATCTGTACTACTAAGTTGAGTTGATTGTGTTTGAAAGCCCTGATTCTATAACTGAAACTATGGGATGTGTTCATCTAACCGACATACCCCAAGCTAAGCTGACTGGGGTCCAATCTCTACCCTAATTGGAAGGGTGTCAGTACCGCGCCAACAATAAAGACTTCTACTGTGGAGTCAGTCCTGATCTAGCGGGTGACTCCTGGGATCAGTCCTATACATATAAATATGCTAATGGGTGACCCCTAAGTATGACCGTCCTATCTAACTGGTGACATCTCATACCTATGCTGGCAACATCATTTTGGAGCTTAGGGATTACTTCTAGAAATCTCAGTTCTATTCTAGTAGGTGAGCCCCCATCCCTAGGTTTGCTCGGTACTGAATTCTACTCCCATCTGAAAGACACTGAACTGAATAACTGGGCTAAACTAAATAACTTAACTGAACTGATTTGCTGAACTGATATTGATTAACTGAATTGATACTAGTGGTATTATTTAGAAAAGCTAAATCTGAGTTTACTGGATTCCGATGACGGACAAAATATAATAAGTTCAGAGGACTGATTAAGAGTACTAAAGTTACTGAGATTTACTGTAATTACTGAGGTTACTGAGCACTGAGATTACTAAGAATACTGAACTACTAAGATTACTGAGTTTTCCTGAGTCACATAACTGACTAATTTCTATAGATCATGGCTTGACTGAGATATCGTGAAAACATGACATAGATCAAGGCACACAGCTATATTTTTTGGGTACAAGTACCCCCAGGACTCGATGAAAGGAAACTGAACACATGACTGACTTGATCATAGGAGTAGAGTCCATAATCCACAATATCATAAATAAGGTATTTCATACTAAGCATGGTTCTCAACAATCTATTTCATGGAAGGGAATTTCATATAACATGTATATACTTGCATAGCTTTCAATATCATGCTTATTACATATTACAACAACAATCCACAATATCATAACTTGGGGAACTTTATAAAGTACATGGTTATTCTACATCTTGTACATGAGTGGGTTTTGCAAGTAAGCACAGCATAATTCCATAAGACTAGTTCATGAGTAATCCAACAGTGTTCACAAGACATATTATCAACATGGATGACATTGAATCATAGTGGCATATCATGAATCCTTCACTTAGTCACAATTTAGCTATAATGCATGATTTCTAGTCTCTAAGGTATTTTATCAAACACCTTACATGCACAACTTAGCCATAGGTGTAAATCATACAATTACTCATCATAAATAATCAAACTTACATGTTTTCAACTCATATGATGTCACAGATTCATAATAACACATAAAGATTCTATCTTGGCATCCTTCAACCCATAAACATGATTAACAAGCCATTCATAACATGAAAACCATAATATGTAGTTTTAGAAAAAAAAAAGGTTCTTGAACTTCATGGACGAAAGGAGTCCATGAATGAACACACGCATACCTTAGAAAGGAAACCTTGATGATTTGTTGGAGAGTTCTTGGATTGGGAAACTTAATTCCTTATTATCTTGGAAAAAGGCTTGAATCTTGCTTTTGAGAGATGAGTTTGTTGGAAACTCTAATATTGTGGTTAAGAGTGTAAGAGAGGGTTTTTTAGATTCTTAACTAAAGAAAAATGGGAAAAATTACACCTTTTTAGGTTTATAAGTCGTGGAAGGTGAAAGAAAAGACCAAAATACCCCTATGAAATAATTTACCAGTTGCTAAAAAATCATAGCTGGCGACCAAGGCTGATAAGCCATCAAATTTGTGATAAGTCATCAAAAATGTCATCAGATTTGTGATAAGTTATCACAAATGTCGTCACTCGGGATATGGTTTCTGCCTAAGGATGACGACCTTCATGATAGGGCATGACAAATGTGATAAGCTATCACAAATGTCATCACTTAGGAGCTGGTTTCTACCTAAGGCTTACAACCTTTGTGATAAGGCGTCACAAATATTATAAGCTATCAAGAATGTCGTCATAAACTCTATGCTAATTAAGTCCAGAAATGACCGTTATAATGGAGCACCAGGCTCCGAGGCCCAAGGTAGTGAAAATAGAGGTCTTAGTTATCCGCTTTACGAAGAGTGTGGTAAGAATCATCTAGGTGAATGTATGGAAGGCAGTGATGTATGCTTTGGGTGTGGCAAGACAGGCCACAGGATACGAGAGTGCAGAGTTCTAGCATAGAGGGGTAAGGAGTGGCATCAGTAAGGTACCAACAGTGGTCAGTGTCAGAATAGACTTTATGCACTCAAGAACCATCATAATACAGAAAGTTTCCCTAACTTAGATTCGGGTATGTTACCAGTCTTTCATGTTCATAGTATGCATTATTAGATCTCTTTCTCTTATTCGAGCATATGTTTCAGTATGAGTTAGCTATTAAAGCCAGCAAGTCAGTTTAGCAATCGAGCAGTCAAATTTTTATAGCTTGTTTTCTCATCCTTGCATCTATTTATGCTATCCAAAATCTCAGAGAATGTAACTATTACAAGGTAGAACCTCCTAGTAGTTGCAAGTTCAGTTCATCTCATGCATCATGCATTAGTTTCAGACTCCTAAAGTTTAGTTATAATTTAGTTTATAGATGCCCTGTGCATCACCCAGTATCTCCGTATTGTAAGAATTCTTAGAGGGACATAGCATCCCAAGGGGAAGATACCCCACTTTATCTTAACGCTCTCATGCCTTAGATCCTTTAATTTCTCCTTGCATAATGAATTCTGTCTAGAATAGAGGGTACTCATAAGTTGACCTTTAAGCTAGACCTCAGCTGTAAGTCAAGTATTCAGAGGTTCAGTTCAGTTCATAATGTTTAGTCCATATAACATGTAGCAGAATCAGTCATGTTCTTATGTTTCAGTTCAATATTAGTACCTTTACCATTGCATGTTCAGTCATATATTCGTGAGTCAGTTCAGTCATGTATTTACGCATCAGATATGCGTGGTCAGCTTATCAGTACTTTTAGTCATGCATACACATATCATGTCAGTCATATAATTATGCATCAGATATGCATTGATTCAACTTGTTACTTAAGCATCAGATATGCATTCTCAGCTTATCAGAACACTCGGTCCTATATTCATAAAACAGCTACCCATGCATCAGATATGCATGTACAGTATGATATTCTTAGTTTTCAGTCATGTCAACCATGAAATCATGATCATTCATTCATGCTATATATTCATGTAAGTTTTCTTTTATCTCATCTCAGCCAGTATCATTCGAGGAAGAATGTTCTCAAGGGGGAGATATTGTAATACCCCATATTTTGGACTAGAATGAAAATCTGTCATTCCTATGCATGGATGTTTTAAAAGCCTCAAATACTATATAAATTTAGTTTCTTAATCAATTATGTAGTGTGGAAATCTATTTGAGCATGAATTTAGATCATAGAGGTCCCTTAACTCAAGTACAAGTTGAAAGCTTTACTATCGTTTGAGTTTTAGTGATCGTCAAAACTAGGTCAACTTCAATCGACTATAACTCATTGTATATGACAAACAGGGTGGATTACTATATACCAAATGAAATATATTTAAATTATCTTTCCAATGATACCAATTTTGCCTAAATTGGATATCGGAGAAAAGGGTTATGCCTATTTTACTCTAGCATATCAGGCTGGAAACAGTGTGTAAACATTTGTGATAGCTTATCACATTTGTGATGCCCTATCACGAAGCTTGTCGTCCTTAGGCAGAAAACAACTCCTAAGTGATGACATTTGTGATAGCTTATCATATTTGTGATGCCCTACCACGAAAGTCGTCAGCCTTAGGCAGAAACCAGCTCCCAAGTGACGACATTTCTGATAACTTATCACAAATCTGATGACATTTTTGATGACTTATCACAAATTTTATGGCTTATCAGCCTTGGTCGTTAGCTATGATTTTTCAGCAACTGGGAAATTATTTCATAGGGGTATTTTGGTCTTTTCCTTCACCTTTCACGACTTATAACCCTAAAGAGGCGTAATTTTTCCTATTTTTCTTCAGTTAAGAATCTTAAAAACCCACTCTTGCACTCTCGACCACAAGATTAGGGTTTCCAGCAAACTCATCTCTCAAAAGCAAGATTCAAGCATTTTTCCAAGATAATCAAGAATTAAGTTTCCCAATCCAAGAACTCTCCAGCAAATCATCAAGGTTTCCTTTCTAAGGTATGCGTGTGTTCATTCATGGATTCCTTTCATCCATGAAGTTCAAGAATCCTTTTTTTCTAAAACTATATATTATGGTTTTCATGTTATGAATGGATTGTTGATCATGTTTATATGTTGAATGACACCAAGATTGAATCTTTATGTGTTATAATGAATCTATGACATCATATGAGTTGAAAATATGTAAGTTTGATTATTTATGATGAGTAATTGTATGATTTACACCTATGCCTAAGTTGTGCATGTAAGGTATTTGATAAAATGCCTAAGAGACTAGAAATCATGCATTATAAATAAATTGTGACTAAGTGAAGGATTCATGATAGGCCTCTATAATTCAATGTCATCCATTTTGATAATATGTCTTGTGAATACTGTTGGATTACTCACGAACTAGTCTTATGGAATTATGCTATGCTTACTTGCAAAACCCACTCATGTACAAGATGTAGAATACCCATGTACTTCATGAAATTCCCCAAGTTATGATATTATGGATTGTGGTTGTAATATGTAATGAGCATGATATTGAAAGCTATGCAAGTATATACATGTTATATCAAAATTCTCTTCCATGAAATAGATTGTTGAGAACCATGCTTAGTATGAAATCCCTTAATTATGATGTTGTGGATTATGAACTCTACTCTTATGATCAAGTCATTCATGTGTGTCAGTTTTATTCCATCGAGTCCTGGGTGTACTTGTACCCAAAAAATATAGCTGTGTGCCTAGAGCCGTGTCACGTTTTCATGATATGCTCAGTCAAGCCATGATCTATAGAAATTATTAAGTCATGTAACTCAGAAAAACTCAATAATATCAGTAGTTCTGTATTCTCAGTAATCTCAGTGCTTAGTAACCTCAGTAATCACAGTAAATCTCATTAACTTCAGTACTCTTAATCAGTCCTCATAACTCATTATATTCCGTCCGTCATCGAAATCTAGTAAACTCAGTTTTAGCTCTGCTAAATAATACACTAGTATCAGTTCAGTTAATCAGTATCAGTTCAGCAAATCTGTTCAGTTAAGTTATTTAGTTCAGCCCAATTATTCAGTTCAACGTCTTTTAGGTGGGAGTAGGATTCAACACCGAGCGAACATAGGGATGGGGGCTCACCTGCTAGAATAGGAGTAGGGTCCCTAGAAGCAATCCCTAAGTACCAGAACTACGTTGCCAGCTTAGGTATGAGATGTCACCCGTTAGAGAGGACTGACATACTTAGGGGTCACCCGTTAGCACATTTTTATGTATAAGACCGATCCCAGGAGTCACCCTCTAGATAGGACTGACTCCATAGCAGATGTCTTTCCTTGTGGTGCGGTACTGACACCCTTCCAATCAGGGCAGAGATTGGACCCCAGCCAGCTTAGCTTGGGGCATATCGGTTAGATGAACTTATCCCATAGTTTAAGTTTTAGAATCAGGGTTTCCAAACACAGTCAACTCAGCTTAGTAGTACAGATTCAGTACTATTAGATACAGTCAATGCTTATCATTATAAATAGACTTCAAGATCACCCATTCACTAGGACTGATCTCAACAATGATTAATCAGTATCAAAATTATTAGATTTAAAGATCACCCGCTAGATAGGACTGATCTCATACTAAGTCAAATCATTCTTATTATCAGTGTACTTATGTTCACCCTCTAGATAGGACTGATCTCAGATTTAGTTACTCCAAGTAGAACGGAACTCAGATAGTTTGATCAGAACTTAGAATGTCAGATATAGTCGCTCAGTATCAGTTATATTGATTAGTCTGATCATTATAGTTATATCAGCTGTATCAGTTGTCATAGCTCACATTACTAGTATTCAGTTTTAGGACTGTTAGACACAGTCATTAAACCAGTTCTTCATAACTTGAACAGTCTGAAATAGTCAATAATCTATTCAGTTCCTCAATAACAGTAAATTCATGTCATCAGCATTAAGACTTAGTTGTCAGCATCATCACGAGTTTAGTTATAGTTGTTTATGTATGTATGTATTCTTACGTTCATATTATTTAGTATTGTTCATGCATATAACCCTTTGCATTTAGCCTACCTCACTCGTATACTTAGTACATTTAGGTGTACTGACGCATTTGCACTATGGTGCTTTCTTTTATGTTACACCATAGGTTCAGAGGAACGAGCTCTAGATCAACAGTAGTATTCTAGTGTTCAGAGTTTGCAGTGAGTCCTTCTCATTCGAGGACGATATGATTATTGCTGCATTTTCTATTCAGTTGCTATGTGGAGTTAGTTGGAGATATGTTCCTTCAATTCCTTATTAAGTTTAGTTAGAGGCTTTCAGACTAGATGTCAGATTAGATATTCAGATCTCATTAGTTTTAGTATTTATAACTTGATTTGGTATTGTTATACCTTTTTCAGACATTTTTTTATCAGATGTTTATTCAATTCAAACCTTATGGGTATTCATGTTCATTTTTCCATATTTTATGATATATTATGCAGTATACAGGTACAGATATCAGTCATGGGTTAGCTTGTGGTCCTTCGGGGTCATGAGCACTGTTTAGTATTCTGGTTCAAAAAATTGGGGTGTTACAAATGATACCAAATTGGGTGACATCTCGTACCTATGCTGGCAATGTAGTTCTAAAACTTAGGCATTGCGTCTAGGGATCTCAATCCTATTCTAGCGGGTGAGCCCCCATCCCTAGGTTCGCTCGGTGCTAAATCCTACTCCCATCTGAAAGACATTGAACTGAATAACTGAGCTGAACTAAATAACTTAACTGTACTAAGTTGCTAAATTGATACTGATTAACTAAACTGATACTAGTGGTATTATTTAGCGGTGCTAAAACTGAGTTTATTAGATTTCGATGACAGACAGAATAAATGAGTTCTGAGGACTGATTAAGAGTACTGAAGTACCTGAGATTTACTATGATTACTAAGCTTACTGGGCACTAATATTACTGAGAATACTGAACTACTGAGATTACTGAGTTTTCCTGAGTCACATGACTGACTGATTTCTATAGATCATGGCTTGACTGAGAGTATCGTGAAAACATGACATAGCTCTAGGCGCACAACTATATTTTTTGGGTACAAGTACACCCAAGACTCGATGGAAGGAAACTGACACACATGACTAACTTGATCATAAGAGTAGAGTCCACAATCCACAATATTATAAATAAGGGATTTCATACTAAGCATAGTTCTCAACAATCTATTTCATGAAAGGGAATTTCATACAACATGTATATACTTGCATAGCTTTCAATATCATGCTCATTACATATTACAACAACAATCCACAATATCATAACTTGAGGAAATTCATGAAGTACATAGGCATTCTACATCTTGTACATGAGTGGATTTTCCAAGTAAGCATAGCATAATTCCATAAGACTAGTTCATGAGTAATCACACAGTGTTCACAAGACACATTATCAACATGGATGAAATTGAATCATAGACTCCTATCATGAATCCTTCACTTCATCACAATTTAGCTATAATGAATGATTTCTAGTCTCTTAGGTATTTTATCAAACACCTTACATGCACAACTTAGGCATAGGTGTAAATCATACAATTACTCATCATAAATAATCAAACTTACATGTTTTCAACTCATATGATGTCACAGATTCATAATAACACATAAAGATTCTATCTTGGCATCATTCAACACATAAACATGATCAACAATCCATTATAACATGAAAACCATAATATATAATTTTAGAAAAAAAAGGGTTCATGAACTTTACGGACGAAAGGAGTCCATGAATGAACACACGCATACCTTAGAAAGGAAACCTTGATAATTTGCTAGAGAGTTCTTTGATTGGGAAACTTAATTCTTGATTATCTTGGAAAAAGGCTTGAATCTTGCTTTTGAGAGATGAGTTTGATGGAAACCCTAATCTTGTGGTTGAGAGTGTAAGAGAGGATTTTTAAGATGATTAACTAAAGAAAAATGGGAAAAATTACACCTTTTTATGGTTATAAGTCATGGAAGGTGAATGAAAAGAACAAAATACCCTTATGAAATAATTTTCCAATTGCTGAAAATCATAGCTGACGACCAAGGCTGATAAGCCATCAAATTTGTGATAAGTCATCAAAAATGTTGTTAGATTTGTGATAAGTTATTACAAATGTCATCACTTGGGAGCTGGTTTCTTCCTATGGCTGACGACCTTGGTGATAGAGCGTCACAAATGTGATAAACTATCATGAATATCGTCACACTATTTCCAGGATGATATGCTGGAGTAAAATAGGCATAACTCTTTGCTCGGATATTGGATTTAGGCAAAATTGGTATAGTTGGAAAGATAATTCAAAGATATTTCATTTGATATATAGTAAGACACTCAGTTAGTCATATATGATGAGTTATGGTTGATTAAAGTTGACCGAAGTTTAGACGCTCACTAAAACTTGAACGATAGGAAAGCCTTCAACTTGTAATTTCTCAAATAGATTCCCATACTAAATAATTGGTTAACACACTAAATTTATATAGGATTTAAGGCTTTTGAAACATCCACACATAGGAATGATGGATTTTAATTCTAGTCCAAAATGTGGGGTATTACAATGTCTCCCCCTTGGGAACATTCATCCTCGAATGATTGAGATGGAAGAAATGTTCAACTAAAGTACGTACAAGACATACACTACTAAAATATGGTTTCGGGACTGACATGACTGATAAGCTAAATACGTCACACTGAACATACATATCTGATGCATCTATAATTGATTTATGAATGTAGGACTGAGTGTTCCAATGAACAGAGTTTCTCAAATGAGAATAAATATCTAATGCATAATAGATAAAATGAATCCATGCACATCTGATACATGACAATATGCCTGACATAATACGTGAATGCATGATTGAAAGTACTGATAAATTGACCACGTATATCTGATGTCTGAATACATAACTGAACTGACTCACGAACATGTGACTGAACCGACAATGGTAAAGGGACTAAGATTGAACTGAAACATGAGAACATGACTGAGTCTTCTATGTGACATATGGACTGAACATCATGAACTGAACTGAACCTCTGAATACTTGACTTATAGCTGAGGTCTAACTTGAGGGTCAACTTATGAGTACTCTCTATTCTAGACTGAATTTATTATGCAAGGAAAAACTAAAATATCTAAGACATGAGAGCGTTAAAAGAAGGTGGGGTATCTCCCCATTGGGATCTTACCTTACAGAGATACTGGGTGATGCACAGGGCATCTTTGAACTAGATTATAACTAAAATACGAGTGTCTGAAACTAATGAATGATGCATTAGATGAACTTAATTGAAACTACTAGGAGGTTCTACCTTTAAATAGTTACATTCTATGAGGTTTTGGATAGCATGATAGATGCTAGGATGAGAAAATAAGCTATACAAATCTGAATGCTCGATTACTAAACTGACTTGCTGGCTTTACTAGCTAACTCATGCTGAAACATATGCTCAAATGAGAGAAAGAGATCTAACAATGCATACTATGAACATGAAAGACTGGTAACATACCTGAATCTAAGTCAGGGAAACTTTCTGGATCATGACGGGTCTGTAGTGCATAAAGTCTATTCTGAAGATGACCACTCTTGGTACCTTGCTGACGAAACTCCTTATCCCTCTACACTAGAAAACTACACTCTCGTATCCTGTGGCCTGGCTTATCATACCTAAAGTATACATCACTGCCTGCCCTACATGCACCTAGATAATTCTTACCACACTCTTCACAAAGCGGATAAGTAAGACTTCTATTTTTACTACCCTGGGCCTCAAAGCCTGGTGTTCTATCATGACGGTCATTTCTGGACTTAGGTGCTAGTACACTAGCTGAGGATGGAGCTGGGATAGAAAATTTCTGACTATGCTGAGAACAGTTATCACCCTATGACTTAGGCTAAGCAAAGCTAAAACTATCTGTTCTTGCTCTCTTACTCTGTCTCTCTCTTGTCCTAATATTTTGCTCCTCTATCTGCTGAGCATACATCATAAGTCTGGCTAAAGTCATATCACTATTTAATATGGTAGATCTGCACTCATTTACCATACTATCATTCACCCCTAATACGAACTTACTCATCTTGGCTTTACCGTCTGCAACCACATGAGGGGCATATCTAGCTAATTGATTAAATTTAAGAGAATACTCCTATACCATCATACTACCCTGCTTGAGGTTGATGAACTCTAGCACGTTATCTTCTCTAAGCTCTAGCAGAAAGAATCTATCAAGGAAAGCAGAGGCAAACTCCTCCCACTCTATAGGGCCTGCATCATCTAACCAAAAGCTAATCCATGACTGATACCTGTACTTGTAAACTTCATAATGTCTCATAAAATGCGGAATACGTAATACTGTAAGGCTATAATGTTCAAACTAAACAAAACATACTAAGTTATAACATCTGAAATGGGGTATAAACTACATAAAACAACTGAAATAAACTTAAGTCTCAATATACTTGTCTGAAAACCCTCTAAACTGTCTGAATAGGGAGTTGAAGGAACATGTCTCCAACTAACTCCAACTACTAAAATAAACTAAAAATTGAAATCATCATGTCCTCAAAAGATGAGGACTTGCTTCAAAATCCAATTGCTGAGATTGGAATCTACTACTGATCTGGAGTTCGTGCCTCTAAACTTATGGTGTAAAATAAAACACCATAGCACAAATACGTCAGTACATCTGAATGTACTGAGTATACGAGTGAGGTAGGCTAAATGCAAAGGGTTATATGCATGAACAATGCTAACTAATATGAAAGTGAGAATACATACATGCATAAACAACTATAACTGAACTCGTGATGATACTGACTACTGAATCTAAATGTTGACGACTTGACTTTACTATTACTGAGGAACTAAATAGATTATTGACTATTTCTGACAATTCAAATTATGAAAAACTAGTTTCAATGACTGTGTCTAACAGTCCTGAAACTGATTACTGGTAACATGAGCTATGACAACTGAAATAACTGTAATGATTGAACTAACTAATATAACCAATACTGAGCGACTGTATCTGATTGTTTAAGTACTGATGGAACTATCTGAGTTCCATTCTACATAGAGTAACTAAATCTGAGATCAGTCCTGTCTAGCGGGTGATCATGAGCATACTGATAATAAGGATGATTAGACTTAGTCTGACATCAGTCCTATATAGCGAGTGATCTTTAAGTCTATTTATAAAGATAAGCATTGACTGTATCTAGCAGTACTGAATTTGTACTACTAAGCTGAGTTGACTGTGTCTGACAACCCTGATTCGGTAATTGAAATTGTGAGATGTGTTCATCTAACCGGCATGCCCCAAGCTAGCTGACTTGGGTCCAATCTCTGCCCTGATTGGAAGGGTGTTAGTACCGCGCCACTAGTAAAGACATCTTTTATGGAATCAGTCCTAATCTAGCTAGTGACTCCTGGAATCAGTCCTATAGATATAAATGTTCTAACGTGTGACCCCTGAGTATGTCAGTCCTATCTAACGACCTACACTGGCTACGTAGTTTTGGAACTTAAGGATTGCTTCTACGGATCTCAATCCTATTCTAGTGAGTGAGTCCCCATCCCTAGGCTCACTCGATGCTGAATCCTACTCCCATCTGAAATATACTAAACTAAATAATAGAGATGAACTGAATAACTGAACTGAATTGATTAGCTGAACTGATACTAGTGGTATTGTTTAGCGGAGCTAAACTGAGTTTACTGAATTCTGATGAATAGCAAAATATACTGAGTTCTAAGGACTAATTCAGAGTACTGAAGTTACAGAGATTGACTGTGAATATTGAAGTTACAGACTGAGTACTGAGATTACTGAACTACTGAGACTAATAAAATTTCTGAGTTTTCCTGAGTAACATGACTGACTGAATTCTATAGATCATGGCTTAACTGAGAGTATCATGATAACATGACATGGCTCTACATAGCTATATTTTTTGAGTACGAATACCCCCATGACTCGATTGAAGAAAATCGACACATGTCACACTTGAGTACATGACCAACATAGAAAGCCCATAATATCATAACTTGGGGAATTCCATGAAGTGCATAGATATTATACATTTTGTACATAACTAGGATTTGCAAGTAAGCATGGCATTATCTCATAGGACTAGTTCATGAACATCCCAACAACATTTACAAGACACAATATCAACATGAAAATCATTGGAATATTGGGGCATATCGTGAATCCTTCACTTAGTCACAATTAACTATAATGCATGATTTCTAGTCGCTTGGGTATTTTATCAAACACCTTACATGCACAACTTAGGTATAGGTGTAAATCATACAATTACTCATTATAAATAATCAAACTTACATGAATTTGAACTCATATGATGTCATAGATTCATAATAACACATAAAGATTCTATCTTGGCATCATTCAACACATAAATATGATCAACAATCCTTTCATAACATGAAAACCATAATATATAGTTTTAGAAAAGGGTTCTTAAACTTTATGGATGAAAGGAGTCCATGAATGAACACATGCATACCTTAGAAAGGAAACCTTGATGATTTGTTGGAGGGTTCTTGAATTGGAAAACTTAATTCTCGATTATCTTGGAAAAAGGCTTGAATCATGCTTTTGAGAGATGAGTTTGATGGAAACCTTAATCTTGTGGTTGAGAGTATAAGAGAGGGTTTTTGAGATGCTTAACTAAAGAAAAATGGGAAAAATTATGCCTCTTTAGGGTTATGAGTCATGGAAGGTGAAGGAAAAGATGAAAATACCCTTATAAAATAATTTCCTAGTTGCTAAAAAATCATAGCTGACGACCTTCGTGATAGGGGGTCAGAAATGTGATAACCAATCACGAATGTCGTCACTTAAGAGCTGGTTTCTGCCTAAGGCTGACGACCTTCGTGATAGGGCATCAGTCGTCACTTAGGAGCTAGTTTCTTCCTAAGGCTGACGACCTTCGTGATAGGGTGTCATAAAAGTGATAAGCTATCATGAATGTCGTCACACTATTTCCATCCTGACATGCTGGAGTTAAATGGGCATACCTCTTAGCTCGGATATTGGATTTAGGCAAAATTGGTATCGTTGGAAAGATAATTCAAAGAGATTTCATTTTATATATAGTAACTCACCTAGTTCGTCATATAAAACAAGTTATGGTTGATTGAATTTGACATAAGTTTTGACGCTCACTAAAAGTTGAACAATAGGAAAGCTTTCAACTTGTACTTGAGTTAGGGGACCTCTATGATCTAAATTCATGGTCAAATAGATTACCACACTACATAATTGATTAACACACTAAATTTACATAGGATTTAAGGCTTTTGAAACATCCATACATAGGAATGATGGATTTTCATTCTAGTCCAAAAGGTGGGGTATTACAATATCTCCCCTGTAGAAAAATTCATCCTCGAATGACTAAGATTGAAGAAATGATCAAATGAAGTACGTACAAGACATACACTACTAAAACATGCTTTTAGAACCAATATGATTGATGCATAATCTCAGTCTAATCTATTTCTCCCTTTCTTCTATAGACATTCCTCCTAAAAGAAGAAATGGGAATCAGTCATCCCCTCAGCCCGAAGACCCTTTGGGCGATCATTTTTATCATGTGGAGTTCAGGGCCACATTCACCACTCTTGATCAGTCAGTCACTACCCAGAATAAATGACCAGCAATCGTTCTAGCCAACCTAGTGGCCAATTTAGCTGCATCTAGAATTCAGGACTTCACCCAAATGAATCCTCCTTCCTTCACTGGGTCTAAGTCAGATGAGGACCCGCAGGAATTCCTAGATTAGGTTCAGAAGGTGATAGATATTATGGGGGTTACTACTATTCAGAGTGCTGAGTTAGCTGCATACCTATTATAGGATATCACTCATTCTTGGTACCAGTAGTAGAAGTCAGAAAGGTTAGATGATGCAGGCCCTATAGAGTAGGAGGAGTTTGCCTCTGCTTTCCTTGATAGATTCTTTCCGCTAAAGCTTAGAGAAGCTAAGGTACTAGAGTTCATCAACCTCAGGTAGGTAAGTATGACAGTAAAGAAGTATTCTTTCAAGTTTACTCAATTATCCAGATATGCCCATCATGTGGTTGCAGACGATAGAGCTAAGATGAGTAATTTCGTGTTAGGGGTGAATGATAGTGTGCTAAACGAGTGCAGATTTGCCATGTTAAATAGTGATATGACTTTAGCCAGACTTATGGTGCAAGCTCAGTAAATAGAGGAGCAGAAGATTAGGATGAGAGAGAGACAGAGTAAGAGAGCAAGGATAGGTAGTTTTAGCTTTGCTCAACCTAAGTCACAGGGTGGTAACTGTTCTCAGCATAGTCAAAAATTTTCAGTCCCAGTTCCATCCTTAGCTAGTGTACCAGGACCTAAGTCTAAAAATAACCTCCATGATGGAGCGCCAGGCTCTGAGGCCCAGGGTAGTGAAAATAGAGGTCTTACTTATTTGCTTTGTAAAGAGTGTGGTAAGAATCATCTAGGTGCATGTATGGCAAGCAGTGATGAATGCTTTGGTTGTGAAAAGCCAGGACAAAGGATGAGAGAGTGTAGAGTTCTAGAACAGAGGGGTAAAGAGTTGTGTCAGCAAAGTACCAACATTGATTAGTGTCAGAATAGACTTTACGTACTCTAGACCCGTCCTAATCTAGAAAGCTTCCCTGACTTAGATTTGGGTATGTTACTAGTCTTTCATGTTCATAGTATGCATTGTTAGATCTCTTTATCTCATTTGAGCATATGTTTCAGTATGAGTTAGCTAGTAAAGCCAATAGGTCAATTTAGCAATTGAGCAGTCAGATTTTTATAGCTTGTTTTATCATCCTTGCATCTATTCATGCTATCCAAAATCTCAGAGAATGTAACTATTACAAGGTAGAACCTCCTAGCAGTTGCAAGTTCATTTCATCTTATGCATTAGTTTTAGACTCCCAAAGTTTAGTTATAATCTAGTTCATAAATGCCCTGTGTATCACCCAGTATCTCCGTAAGGTAAGCGTTCTTAGAGGGACATAGCATCCCAAAGGGGGAGATACCCCACTTTCTCTTAACACTCTCATGCCTTATATCCTTCAATTTCTCCTTGCATAATGAATTCAGTCTAGAATAAAGGGTACTCATAAGTTGACCTACAAGTTAGACCTCAGCTATAAGTCAAGTATTCAGAGGTTCAGTTCAGTTCATGATGTTTAGTCCATATGTCATGTAGCAGAATCAGTCATGTTTTTATGTTTCAGTTCAATCTTAGTGGCTTTACCATTGCATGTTCAGTCACATGTTTGTGAGTCAGTTCAGTCATGTATTCACGCATCAGATATGCGTGGTCAACTTATCAGTACTTTAAGACATGCATTTATGTATCATGCCAGTCATATAATCATGCATAAGATATGCATGGATTCAACTTATCAGATATGTATTCTCAGTTTGACAAACTTACTTTATTGAAACACTTAGTCCTACATTCATAAATCAGCTACCTATGAATCAGATATGCATGTACAGTATGATATGCTCAGTTTTTAGTCATGTCAGCCATGAAATCATGATCAGTCATTAATGCTATATATTCGTGTAAGTTGTCTTTTCTCTCATCTCATCCAGGAAGTATCATTCGAGGACGAATGTTCCCAAGGGGGAGATTTTGGAATACTCCATATTTTGGTCTAGAATTAAAATCCGTCATTCCTATGTGTGAATGTTTCAAAAGCCTCAACTCCTGTATAAATTTAGTGTGTTAATAAATTATGTAGTGCATGAATCTATTTGAGCATGAGTTTAGATCATAGAGGTCCCCTAACTCAAGTACAAGTTGAAAGCTTTTCTATCGTCAAGTTTTAGTAAGTGTCAAAACTTAGATCAAATTCAATCGACCATAACTCATTGTATATGATGAACTGGGTGGTTTACTATATATCAAATGAAATCTCTTTGAATTATCTTTTCAACTATACCAATTTTGCCTAAATTCGATATTGGAGCAAAGAGTTATGCAAATAGTGTGATGACATTCTTGATAACTTATCACATTAGTAACGCCCTATCACGAAGGTCGTCATCCTTAGGCAAAAACTAGCTCCTAAGTGAAGACATTTGTGATAGCTTATCACATTTCTGATGCCCTATCACAAAGTTCGTCAGCCTTAAGCAGAAACTAGCTCCCAGGTTATGACATCTGTGATAACTTATCACAAATCTGACAACATTTTTCACGACTTATCACAAATTTGATGGCTTATCAGCCTTGGTCGTAAGCTATGATTTTCAGCAACTGGGAAATTATTTCATAAGGGTATTTTGGTAGTATTTTCCTTCACCTTCCACGGTTTATAACCCTAAAGAGGCATAATTTTTCCCATTTTTCTTTAGTTAAGCATCTTAAAAACCCTTTCTAACACTCCCAACCACAAAATTAGGGTTTCCATCAAACTCATCTCTCAAAAGCAACATTCAAGACTTTTTCTAGGATAATCAAGAATTAAGTTTCCCAATCCAAGAACTCTCCAGAAAATCATCAGGGTTTCCTTTCTAAGGTATGCGTGTGTTCATTCATGGACTCCTTTTATCCATGGAGTTCAAGAACCCTTTTTTTTTCTAAAACTATATATTATGGTTTTCATGTTATGAATGGATTGTTGATCATGTTTATGTGTTGAATGATGCTAAGATATAATCTTTATGTGTTATTATGAATCTATGATATCATATGAGTTTAAAACATGTATGTTTGATTATTTATGATGAGTAATTATATGATTTACACCTATGAATAAGTTGTGCATGTAAGGTGTTTGATAAAATACCTAAGAGACTAGAAATCATGCATTATAGCTAAATTGTGACTAAGTGAAGGATTCATGATAGGCCTCTGTGATTCAATACCATCCATGTTGATAATGTGTCTTGTGAACATTGTTGGATTACACATGAACTAGTCTTATGGAATTATGCTATGCTTACCTGCAAAACCCACACATGTACAAGATATAGAATACCCATGTACTTCATGAAATTCCCTAAGTTATGATATTATGGATTGTGGTTGTAATATGTAATGAGCATGATATAGAAAGCTATGCAAGTATATAGATGTTGTCTGAAATTCCCTTCCATGAAATAGATTGTTGAGAACCATGCTTAGTATGAAATCCCTTATTTATGATATTATGGATTATGAACTCTACTCTTATAATCAAGTCAGTAATGTGTGTCATTTTCCTTCCATCGAGTCCTGGGGGTACTTGTACCCGAAAAATATAGCTGTGTGCCTAGAGCCATGTTATGTTTTCATGATACTCTCAGTCAAGCCTTGATCTATAGAAATCAGTCAGTCATGTGACTCAGGAAAACTCAGTAATCTCAGTAGTTCAGTATTCTCAGTAATCCCAGTGCTCAGTAACCTAAGTAAATCTCAGTAACTTCAGTACTCTTAATCAATCCTTAGAACTTATTATATTCCGTCCGTCATCGAAATCCAGTAAACTCAATTTTAGCTCCGCTAAATAATACCACTTATATCAGTTTAGTTAATTAGTGTCAAATCAACAAATCCATTCAGTTAAGTTATTTAGTTCAGCCCAGTTATTCAGTTCAGTATCTTTCAAATGAGAGTAGGATTCAGCACCTAGCGAACCTAGGGATGGGGGCTCACCCACCAGAACAGGAATGAGATCCCTAGAAGCTCTCCGTAGGTTCCATAACTATACTGCCAGTATAGGTGAAAGATATAACCCGTTATATAGTTCTGACATAATCAGGGGTCAGTCGTTAGCATATTTATATATATAGGACTGATTCTAGGAATCACCCGCTAGATTAGGACTAACTTCATAGCAGATGTCTTCACTGGTGGTGCGGTAATGACACCCTTCTAGTCAGGGAAGAGATTGGATCCCATTTAACTTAGCTTGGGGCATGTCAGTTAGATAAACATATCCCACAGTTTCAGTTACAAAATCTGGGCATTCCGACGTAGTCTACTCAGCTTAGTGGTACAGATTCAGTACTATTAGATACAATCAATGGTTATCATTGTAAATAGACTTTAAGATCACCCATTAACTAGGACTGATGTCAACTATGATTAATCAGTATCAGAATCATTAGATTTAAAGATCACCGGCTAGATAGGACTAATCTCAAACTAAGTCAAATCATCCTTATAATCAGTATACACATGATCGCCCGTAAGATAGGACTGATCTCAATCTTAGTTAGTCCAATTAGAACGGAGCATAGATAGTTCCATCAGAACTTAGACTATCAGATATAATCACTCAATGTCGGTTATATCGATTAGTCTGATAATTACAGTTATATTAGCTATATCAGTTGTCATAGCTCACGTTACCATTATTGAATTTTAGGATGTTAGACACAATCATTCAAACCAGTTCATCATAATTTAAACTGTCAAAAATAGTCAATAATTTATTCAGTACCTCAGTAACAGTAAAGTCATGTCGTCAACACTCAGACTCAGTAGTCAGCATCAGCATGAGTTCAGTTATTGTTGTTTATGCATATATGTATTCTCACATTCATATTAGTTATCATTGTTCGTGTATATAAACCTTTGCATTTAGCCTACCTCACTCATATACTTAGTACATTTAGACGTACTGACGTATTTATGCTATGGTTCTTTCTCTGATGTTACACCATAGGTTCAGAGGCATGAGCTCCAGATTAGCAGTAGCATTCCAGTGTTCAGAGTTTGCAGTGAGTCCTTCTCATTCGAGGATGATATGATTATTGCTATATTTACTATTCAGTTGTGAGATGGAGTTAGTTGGATACATGTTCCTTCAACTCCTTATTCAGTTCAGTTAGAGGCTTTCAGACTAGATGTCAGATTAGATATTTAGATCTCATTATTTTCAAAATTTATACCTTGTTTTGGTAGTGTTATACCTTTTTCTGACATTTTGTTTTGAGACATTTATTTAGTTCTAACGTTATGGCCTTTCATGTTCATGTTTTTGTATTTTATACTATCTTATGCAGTATACAGGTATAGATATCAGTCATAGATTAGCTTGTGGTACTTTGGGGTCATGAGAACCTTGTAGCATTCCGGTTCAGAAAGATTCCAAGTTTGTAACACCCTAATTTTCTGAACTGGAATGCTACACGGTGCTCATGACCCCGAAGGACCATAAGCTAACCCATGACTAATATCTGTACCTGTATACTTTATAATATAATATGAAAATGCGCAAAATATGTACTGCAAGGCCGTAAGGTTCAACTAAATAAACATCTAATAAGTATAATATTTGAAAATAGTATAACAATACAAAAACAAAACTGTAATAAATATCTAACATGCTATAGTCTAAAAGCCTCTAAACTGTCTAAATAAGGAGTTGATGGAACATATCTCCAACTAACTCCATGTAACAGCTGAAATAAACTAAAATGATAAATCAAGCAATAATTATATCATCCTCGAAAGAAAAGGACTCACTGCCACTCTAAACACTAGAATGCTAGTGCTGATCTAGAGCTCGTGCCTTTGAACCTATGGTGTAACATAAGAGAATGCACCATAGCAAAAATGCATTAGTACATCTGAATGTAATAAGTATACGAGTGAGTTAGGATAAATAAAAAGGGCTATATACATGAACAATACTAACTGATATGAACGTAAGAATACATACATTCATACGTAACTGTAACTGAACTCGTAGAGATACTGACTACTGATTTTGAATACTGACAATATGAGTTTACTGATACTGAGATACTAAAAGATTGAGTTTACAGATATTGATATGTAAATCACTAATAAGTGATGGATCTGATACTGTATTACTGAATACTGAGAGACTGATATTGTATTACTAATAATGAATGATTGTTTCTCACAGTTTGAATTATGAAGAACTAGTCTTATTAACTGTATCTAACAGTCCTGGTATACTGAAATCTGAAGAACTATCTTAGTTATCTTACTGATACTGAGACTGAAACTGAGACTGTGGGATGTAGTTTTCTAGCCGACATTCCCCAATAACGCATATAGCTAAGTTGGGGTCCAATCTCTGCCCTAACTGGAAGGGTCTCAGTACCACACCACCAGTAAATACATCTGCTGTGGAGTCGGTCCTAATCTAGCGGGTGACTCCTGGGATCAGTCCTA
Source organism: Capsicum annuum (assembly GCF_002878395.1). NCBI lineage: Eukaryota > Viridiplantae > Streptophyta > Magnoliopsida > Solanales > Solanaceae > Capsicum > Capsicum annuum. The sequence goes on along the minus strand of NW_025891974.1, from coordinate 109,184 downwards.
TATATATAAATATGTTAACGGGTGACCCCTGAGTATGTTAGTCCTATCTAATGGGTGACATCTCATACATATGCTGGCTACGTAGTTTTGGACCTTAGGGATTGCTTCTAGGGATCTCAGTCCTATTCTAGTGGGTGAGTCCCCATCCCTAGGCTCACTCGGTGCTCAATCCTACTCCCATCTGAAATACACTAAACTGAATAACAGAGATAAACTGAACTAATTAGCAGAACTAATACTAGTGGTGTTATTTAGCAAAACTAAACTGAGTTTACAGAATTCCAATAACTAACAAAATATACTGAGTTCTGAGGACTGATTGAGAGTACTGAAGTTATTGAGAATGACTGTGAATACTGAAGTTACAGACTGAGTACTGATATCACTGAGATTACTGAACTTCTGAAACTATTGAGATTTATGAGTTTTCCTGAGTCATATAACTGACTGAATTCTATAGATCATGGCTTAACTGAAAGTATCATGATAACATGACATGGCTCTAGGTGCACAACTATATTTTTCTGGTACGAATACTCCCACAACTCGATTGAAGGAAATCGACACACATGACCTACTTGAGTACGTGACCAATATAGATAACCCATAATATCATAACTTGGGGAAATCCATGAAATGCATGGATATCATACATTTTGTACAGAAGTAGGATTTGCAAGTAAGAATGGCATAATCTCATAAGACTAGTTCATGAACATCCCAACAACATTTACAAGACACAATATCAATATCAAAATCATTGGAATATGGGGGCATATAATGAATCCTTCACTTAGTCATAATTTAGCTATAATGCATGATTTCTAGTCTCTTAGGTATTTTATCAAACACCTTACATGCACAACTTAGGCATAGGTGTAAATCATACAATTACTCATCATAAATAATCAAACTTACATGTTTGAAACTCATATGATGTCATAGATTCATAATAACATATAAGATTCTATCTTGGCATCATTCCACACGTAAACATGGTCAACAATCCTTTCATAACATTAAAACCATAATATATAGTTTTAGAAAAGGGTTCTTGAACTTCATGGACGAAAGGAGTCCATGAATGAACACACGCATACCTTAGAAAGGAAACCTTGATGATTTGCTGGAGAGTTCTTGGATTGGGAAATTTAATTCTTGATTATCTTGGAAAAAGGCTTGAATCTTGGTTTTTGAGAGATAAGTTTGATGGAAAAACCTAATCTTGTGGTTGAGATTGTAAGAAAAGGTTTTTGAGATGCTTAACTAAATAAAAATGGGAAAAATTATGCCTCTTTAGGGTTATAAGTCGTGAAAGGTGAAGGAGAAGAACAAAATACTCTCATGAAATAATTTACCAGTTGCTGAAAAATCATAGCTGACGACCTTCATGATAGGGTGTCACAAATATGATAAGCTATCACGAATGTCATCACTTAGGAGTTGGTTTCTGCCTAAGACTTACAACCTTCGTGATAGGGCATCAAAAATAAGATAAGCTATCATGAATGTCATCACTTAGGAGTTGGTTTCTGCCTACGGCTGACAACCTTCATGATAGGGCATCACAAATGTGATAAGGTATCACGAATTTCGTGACACTATTTTCAGACTGACATGCTAGAGTAAAATAGGCATAACTCTTAGCTCCGATATTCTATTTAGACGAAATTGGTATCATTGGAAAGTTAATTCAAAGATATTTTATTGGATATATAGTAATCCACCTAGTTCATCATTTAAAATGAGTTATGGTCAATCAAAGTTGACCCAATTTTTTACGTTCACTAAAAGTTGAACGATAGGTAAGCTTTCAACTTTTACTTGAGTTAGGGAACCTCTTTGATCAAAATTCATTCTTAAATAGATCCCCACCCTACATAATTGATTAACACATAAAATTTACATAGGATTCAAGGCTTTTGAAATATCTATGCATGGAAATGATGGATTTTCACTCTAGTCCAAAATATGGAGTATTACAATATCTCCCCCTTGAGAACATTCGTCCTCGAATGAGACTGACTGATAGGGGAGAAAGACAATTGACGTGAGTACTGAGTATGAATGACTAAACATGATTTCATGGCTGACATGACTGAAAACTGAGCATATCATATTGTACATGCATATCTGATGCTTGGGTAGCTGATTTATGAATCTAGGACTGAGTGTTATGATAAACTGAGTTTCTTAAACTAAGAATACATATCTGATACATAATTAATAAGCTGAATCCATGCATATCTGATGCATGATTATATGACTGACATTATACGCGAATGCATGACTGAAAGTACTGGTAAGCTGATCACGCATATTTGATGTGGGAATGCATAACTGAACTAACTCATGAACATATGACTGAACATGCAATGGTAAAGGCACTAAGATTGAACTGAAACATGAGAACATGACTGATTATGCTACGTGACATATGGAATGAACATTATGAACTGAACTGAACCTCTGAATACTTGACTTACAGCTGAGGTCTAACTTGAAGGTCAACTTATGAGTACCCTCTATTCTAGATTGAATTTGTTATGCAAGGAGAAATTAAAGGATATAAGGCATGAGTGCTTAAGAGAAAGTGGGGTATCTCCCCCCTTGGGACGCTATGTTCCTCTAAGAATGCGTACCTTACGGAGATACTGGGTGATGCACAGGGCATCTACCGACTAGATTATAAATAAACTTTAGGAGTGTGAAAATAATGCAGGATGCCTGAGATGAACTGAGCTTGCAACTACTAGGAGGTTCTACCTTGAAATAGTTACATTATCTGAGATTTTTTATTGTATGAATAGATGCAAGGATGAGAAAATAAGCTATACAAATATGACTTCTCACTGGCACGACATAAATACTGAAAGAAGGGAAACTATTCCTAAAACATCTCATAGCCTCCTACACATAAGTACGGTGTACAACACACGCATGTACAAGACTTTACTAGATGCGACATTTAGACTTCCTAGGACTCTATTAAACCTTAGTCTCGGATACCAAGTTTGTACTAAAACCTGAGCATGGAACTAATTACCAAGTTTGGTACTGAAATCTGAACATAAGAATGAGTAAGCTCAAAGAAGACTGCTACCATGAACTAAAAATACTGATGAATCTGAGATTGATTACTCAATATGCATGAGCCAAAACATAAGAACATAACTGAATTTGGAACTTGATTCATGAACTGAACTGCGCCTGTAATGTATGACATGGATAGGGTATCGTATTGTAGACTAAACTGAGCTATTGAATACATGGCTTACTGCTGAGTTTTGAAGCTAGAGGGTCAGCTTATAAGTGACACTTCCTCCAAGATAGATTTATCAAAGAAAACCGCAAGTTTAAATCAGGAAAGTTTGGGGGTTACAGTGTATCTCCCCCTTGGGACACTATGTCCCTTGAAGAATGCTAAACTTTATAGAGATACTGGGGCGATGCTCAAGGCACCTAGGTACAAAATCAAGACTAATTATCTGAGATCTGAAACTGAAGCACGATACACAAATATATAGATATACTAATTTATCTAATTAACTGAGTAACTGGTAACTGAATGCTGGGTATGCAAGGCTGAATTGTACTTAATCTGAATAGCTGGGCTGAAGCCATAATGTATTATGCATATGAGAAGAGACTGACTAAGTAACATGAGATGACTGATCATTGATTTCATGTAAGTTATATTGTCTGAAAATATAGGACCTAGCGTATTACATGATTTGGAAATATTCCATAGACTGAGGTATTAAAATACCTATAACTGAATAGCTGGCAACTGTATGCTATGGTCCGGCAAGATTGAAACTGAACTGAATTTTCTGATGTAATTACTGAACTAAAGTTGACATTATAACTAAGACTGCAACTGGGATCCATACTGGAACTAAATGTTGGGTCCTGGTAACTGAATATTGAAACTGAGGTTTTGAATGATACTGAAGTGCTTAATTCTGAAACTGAGCACTAATTACTGAGTGTTGAGTACTGAAATTGTAACTGAGATGGCAACTGAGTTATGATAGTCGCATAATGAAGGCTGACAGAAGTCAAGGTTCAGAATATACATTCACACTCTAAACATTCTAAATTTCAAAATATTACCTCTTGCTAGCCCTTTGCTTGCATACCCAATAGGATATTCAAGCCTATCTTTTGTATCTACACCCTTGTATACATTATGCACGCAATAATCTGCTCTTAACATGAAACATTAACTCTCTCCCATCTAAGCAATTTCTCAACACTACACTATTCTCATAAAGAGACCTCATGAAGGGTTAAATTAGGAGAACCTGAAACATGAATGGATACTGACTGAACTTGACATATGAGTAAAACCTGAGGAATAGAATATTAATAACATAGATTACCAAAAAGGTCTGAACTGATTATTTACATGATATAGTCTGAATTTATCTGAATAGTGAGAGCGTAGCATGAGTCATGGAAACTGAGTATACTGGGGGGCATGATACGTGTACATAAGTCATGAGCTGCATGACCTGAGTCTAGAATTTCTTAGTTCATGGAACATGATTTGTAGCACTGAGTGATCTAGAACTGAACTCCCTATACTGGGAACTGAAAGCACACACAATTCTACTGAATGCATGTGAACATAAGCTATATCCATGGAATCTGAGACATAAAGCATGCATAGGCACTATGCTGACTGAAGTACAGAGCTTTACGCTGAGATAAGGATGGGTCATGAATCATCTTCCCTAACTGCTTTTCTATACATACTATCACTACTACAAGAATCTAAGATCCATCAGTACTTAGACCGGATACCAAATCATACCAAGTAAGTAACGACCCAATTATTGAGGTTCAGAGATTAGTTTAGTGCTCGCAGTGATACCGTGTAGTCATGAATCAAGTTCTAAATTTAGTTATGTTCTTATTTTTTCACTCATGCATATTGAGTAATCAATCTCAAACTCATCAGTATTTTTAGTTCATGGTAGCAGTCTTCTTTGATACTCATTCTCATGTTCAGATTTTTGTGCCAAACTTGGAATTAGAGCCTAAGGTTCAATAGAGTCCTAGGAAGACTGAAAGCCTCATCTAGTAGAGTCTTGTACATGCGTGTGTTGTGTACCACACCTATGTGTAGGAGGCTATGAGATATTTTAGGAACAATTTCCCTTCTTTCAGTATTCATGTCATGCCAGTGAGCAGTCAGATTTGTATAGGTTATTTTCTCATCCTTACATCTATCCATGCTATCCAAAATCTTCGAGAATGTAACTATTTCAAGGCAAAACCTCCTAGTAGTTGCAAGTTCAGTCCATCTCATGCATTAGCTTAAGAACCCCAAAGTTTAGTTATAATCTAGTTCGTAGATGCCCTATGCATCACCCAGTATCTCCGTAAGGTAACTGTTATTAGAGGGACATATCGTCCCAAGGGGGAGATACCCCACCTTCTCTTAATGCTCTCATGACTTAGATCTTTTAGTTTCTCCCTACATAACGAATTCAGTCTGGAATATAGGGTACTCATAAGTTGACCCTCAAGTTAGACCTCAGCTGTAAGTCAAGTATTCAGAGGTTCAGTCCAGTTAATGATGTTCAGTCCATATGTCACGTAGCAAAATTAGTCATGTTCTCATATTTCAGTTCAATCTTAGTGCCTTTACCATTGCATGTTCAGTCGCATATTCATGAGTTAGTTCAGTTCTGTATTCTCGCATCAGATATGTGTGATCATCTTACCAGTACTTTCAATCATGTATTCACGTATCATGTCAGTCATATAATCATGCATCAGATATGCATGGATTCAACTTATCAGTTAAGCATCAGCTATGCATTCTCAGTTTATCAAGACACTTAGTCCTACATTCATAAATCAGCTACCTATGCATCAGATATGATTATACAATATGATATGCTCAATTTTCAGTCATATCATCCATGAAATGATGATCATTCATTCATCCTATATATTTGTGTAAGTTGTGTTTTCTCTCATCTCAGCCAGTATCATTCGAGGACGAATGTTCCTAAGGGGGGGATATTTTAATACCCCATATTTTGGACTAGAATAAAAAATCATCATTCCTATGCGTAAATGTTTCAAAAGCCTCAAATCCTATATACATATAGTGTGTTAATCAATTATGTATTGTGAGAATCTATTTTTACATGAATTTAGATCATAGAGGTCCCCTAACTCAAGTACAAGTTGAAAGCTTTCCTATAGTTCAAGTTTTAATAAGCATCCAAACTTGCGTCAACTTCAACCGACAATAAATCATTTTATATGAAAAACAGGGTGTCTTACTATATATAAAATGGAATCTCTTTGAATTAGATTTCCAATAATACCAATTTTTCCTAAATCCGATATCGAAGCTAAGATTTATGCCCATTTTACTCCAGCATGTCAGGCTGGAAATAGTGTGACGACATTCGTGGTAGCTTATCACATTTGTGACGCTCTATCATGAAGGCCACCAGCCTTAGGAAGAAACCAGCTCCTAAGTGACTACAGTCATGATAGATTATCACATTTGTGATGCCCTATCACGAAGGTCGTCAGCCTTAGGCAGAAACTAGCTCCTAAGTGACGACATTCGTAATAACTTATCACATTTATGATGCCCTATCATGAAGGTCGTTAGCTATGATTTTTCAGAAACTAGGAAATTATTTCAAAAGGGTATTAAGGTCTTTTCCTTCACTTTCCACGACTTATAACCCTAAAGAGGCATAATTTTTCCTATTTTTCTTCTGTTAACCATCTCAAAAACCCTCTCTTATACTCTAAACCACAAGATTAGGGTTTACCATCAAACTCATCTCTTAAAAAGCAAGATTCAAGCTTTTTTCCAAGATAATCAAGAATTAAGTTTCCCAATCCAAGAACTCTCCAGCAAATCATCAAGGTTTCCTTTCTAAGGTATGCGTGTATTCATTCATGGACTCATTCATCCATGAAGTTCAAGAACCCTTTTCTAAAACTATATATTATGGTTTTCATGTTATGAATGGATTGTTGATCATGTTTATGTGTTGAATAATTCCAAGCTAGAATATTTATGTGTTATTATAAATCTATGACATCATGTGAGTTGAAAACATGTAAGTTTGATTATTTATGATGAGTAATTGTATGATTTACACCTATGTCTAAGTTGTCCATGTAAGGTATTTGATAAAATACCTAAGAGACTAGAAATCATGCATTATAGCTAAATTGTGACTAAGGGAAGAATTCATGATAGGCCTCTATGATTCAATGTCATCCATGGTGATAATGTGTCTTGTGAACAGTGTTGGATTACTCGTGAGCTACTCTTATGAAATTATGCTATGCTTACTTTTAAAACCCACGCATGTACAAGATGTAGAATAACCATGTACTTCATGAAATTCCCCACGTTAAAATATTATGGATGGTGGTTGTAATATGTAATGAGCATGATTTTGAAAGTTATGCAAGTATATACATGCTTAGTATGAAATCCCTTATTTATGATATGGTGAATTGTGGACTCTATTCTTATGATCAAGTCAGTCATATGTGTCAGTTCCTTCCATCGAGTCCTGGGGGCACTTGTACCCGAAAAATATAATTGTGCGCCTAGAGCCATGTCATGTTTTCACGATACTCTCAATCAAGCCATGTTCAATGGAACTCAGTCAGTCATATGACTCAGGAAAGTTCAGTAACTCAGAAACCTTAGTAAATCTCAGTGATATCAGAAACTTCAGTAATTCTAGTGCTTTAAGTAACTTCAGTACTCTTAATCAGTCCTCGGAACTAATTATATTCCTTTCGTCATCGAAATCCCATAAACTCAGTTTTAGCTCCATTAAACAATACCACTAGTATCAGTTCAGTTAATTAGTATCAGTTTAGCAAATCATTTCAGTTAAGTTATTCAGTTCAGCCCAGTTATTCAATTCAGTCTCTTTCAGATGAGAGTAGGATTTAGCATCGAGCGAACCTAGGGATGGGGGCTCACCCGCTAGAATAGGACTGAGATCCCTAGAAGCAATCCCTAAGTTCAAAAACTAAGTTGCCAGCATAGGTAGAGATTTCACCCGTTAGATTAGGACTGACATACCTAGGGATCACCCGTTAGCATATTTATATGTAAGGACTGATCCCAAGAGTCAACAGCTAGATTAGGACTGACTCCACCGCAGATGTCTTTACTGGTGGCATGGTACTGACACCCTTTATGTTAGGTCAAAGATTAGACCCCAGTCAGATTAGCTTGGGGCATGTCGATTAGATGAACACATCCTACAGTTTCAGTTATAGAATTAGGGTGTTCAGACACAGTCAACTTAGCTTAGTAGTACAGATTCAATACTTTTAGATACAGTCAATGTTTATCATTAGAAATAGATTTCAAGATCACCCATTAGCTAAGAATGATCTTAACTATGTTTAATCAGTATCAGAATCATCAAATTTAAAGATCACCCGCTAGATAGGACTAATCTCCGACTAAGTCAAATCATCCTTATTTTTACTATACTCATGATCACCCACTAGATAGGACTGATCTCAGATTTAGTTACTCCAAGTAGAATAGAACTCAGATAGTTCCATAAGAACTGAGACTGTCAGATATAGTCGCTCAGTATTAGTTACATTGATTAGTCTGACATTACAGTTATATCAGTTATATCAGTTGTCATAGATCACGTTATCAGTATTCAATTTCAGGACTTTTAGACAAAGTCATTCAAAATATTTCTTCATTATTTGAACCATCCGAAATAGTGAATAATCAATTTAGTACCTCCGTAATAGTAAAGTCATGTCGTCAGCATTCAGACTCAGTAGTCAGCATCATCACGAGTTCAGTTATAGTTGTTTATGGATGTATGTATTCTCACATTTATATTAGTTAGTATTGTTCATGCATATAACCCTTTGCATTTAGCCTTCCTCACTCGTATACTCAGTATATTCAGACGTACTAATGCATTTGTGCTATGGGTCTTATCTCTTATGTTACACCATAGGTTCAGAGGCACGAACTTAAGGTCAGCAGTAGCATTCTACTATTTAGAGTTTGTAGTGAGTCCTTCTCATTCGGGGACAATATGATTTTTGCTACATTCACTATTTAGTTTCTAGATGGAGTTAGTTGGAGACATGTTCCTTCAACTCCTTATTCAGTTTAGTAAGAAGCTTTCAGACTAGATGTCAGATTAGATATTCAGATCTCATTATTTTTACTATTTATGACTTGTTTTGGTATTGTTATACCTTTTTCAGATATTTGGTTATCAGAATTTTATTCAGTTCGAACCTTATGGCCTTCCATGTTCATGTTTCCACATTTTATGATATATTATGTAGTATACAGGTACAGATATCAGTCATGAGTTAGCTTGTAGTCCTTCAGGGTCATGAGCACTATGTATTCATGTCGTGCCAGTAAGCATTCATATTTGTAAAGCTTGTTTTCTCATCCTTGCATCTATTTATGCTATCCAAAATCTCATAGAATGTACCTATTTCAAGGTAGAACCTCCTAGTAGTTACAAATTCAGTTCATCTCATGCATCATGCATTAGTTTCAGACTCCCAAAGTTTAGCTATAATCTAGTTTATAGATGCCCTGTGCATCATCTAGTATTTCTATAAGGTAAGCATTTTTAGAGGGACATAGCATCCCAAGGGGGGAGATACCCCACTTTCTATTAATGCTCTCATGCCTTAGATCCTTCATTTTCTTGTTGCATAACAAATTCAGTCTAGAATAGAGGGTACTCATAAGTTGACCTTTAATTTAGACCTTAGTTGTAAGTTAAGTATTCAGAGGTTTAGTTTATTTCATAATGTTCAGTCCCTATGTCACGTAGCAGAAGAATCAGTCATGTTCTCATGTTTCATTTCAATCTTAGTGCCTTTACCATTGCATGTTCAGTTGTATATTCTTGAGTCAGTTCAGTTATGTATTCCCTCATCAAATATATATGACCATCTTACTAGTACTTTCACTCATGCATTCACGTATCATCTCAGTCATATAATCATGCATTAGATATGCATGGATTCAACTTATCAGTTAAGCATCAGATATGCATTCTTAGTTTGAGAAACTCAGTTTATCAAAACACTTAGTCGTACATTCATAAATAAGCTACCCATGCATCATATATGCATATACAGTATGATATGCTCAGTTTTCAGTCATGTCAGCCATGAAATCATGTTCATGCTATATTTTCATATAAGTTGTATTTTCTCTCATCTCTGCCAGTATCATTCGAGGATGAATGTTCCCAAGGGGGAGATACTGTAATTCCCCATATTTTGGAATATAATGAGTTCTGAGGACTAATTAAGAGTACTGAAGTTACTAAAAGCACTAGAATTACTAAAGTTTCCAATATCACTAAGTACTGAGATCGCTGAGATTTAATGAACTATTGAGATTTATTAAGGTTTCTGAGTTACTGAACTTTCCAGAGTCACATGACTGACTGAGTTCTATGGAATATGTCTTGACTGAGAGTATCGTGAAAACATGACATGGCTCTAGGCACACAACTATATTTTTTGGGTACAAGTACCCCCCGGACTCGATGGAAGGACCTGACACACATGACTGACTTGATCAGAAGAATAGAGTCCACAATTCACCATATCATAAATAAAGTATTTCATACTAAGCATGTATATACTTGCATAGCTTTCAATATCATGCTCATTACATATTACAACCACAATCCATAATATCATAACTTCGGGAATTTCATGAAGTACATGGGTAGTCTACATCTTGTACATTAGTGGGTTTTACAAGTAAGCATATCATAAATCCATAAGACTAGTTCGTAAGTAATCAAACAGTGTTCACAAGACACATTATCATGATGGATGACATTGAATCATAGAGGCCTATCATGAATCCTTCGCTTAGTCATAACTTAGCTATAATGCATGATTTCTATCTCTTAGGTATTTTACCAAACACCTTACATGTACAACTTAGGCATAGGTGTAAATCTTACAATTAGTCATCATAAATAATCAAACTTACATGTTTTCAACACATATGATGTCATAGATTCATATTAACACATAAAGATTCTATCTTGGAGTCATTCAACACATAAACATGATCAACAATCCATTCATAACATGAAAACCATAATATATAATTTTAGAAAAGGGTTGTTGAACTTCATGGATACAAGGAGTCTATGAATGAACACACGCATACCTTAGAAAGGAAACCTTGATGAATTGCTGGAGAGTTCTTGTATTGGGAAACTTAATTCTTGATTATCTTGGAAAAAAGCTTGAATTTTTCTTTTTGAGAGATAAGTTTGATAGAAAACCCTAATCTTGTGGTTGAGATTATAAGAGAGGGTTTTTGTGATGCTTAACTAAAGAAAAATGGGAAACATTATGCCTCTTTAGGGTTATAAGTCATGGAAGGTGAAGGAAAGACCAAAATACCCTTATGAAATAATTTCCCAGTTGCTGAAAAATCATAGCTGATGACCTTCATGATAGGGCATCACAAATGTGATAAGTTATCACGAATGTCATCACTTAGGAGCTCGTTTCTACCTAAGGTTGATGACCTTCATGATAGGGCATCACAAATGTGATAAGCTATCCCGAATGTCGTCACTTAGGAGCTGGTTTCTTCCTAAGGCTTCCAACCTTCGTGATAGGGCATCACAATGTGATAAGCTATCACGAATGTTGTCACACTATTTCCAGCCTGACATACTGGAGTAAAATGGGCATAACTCTATGTTCCGATATCAAATTTAGGATAAATTGGTATCGTTGGAAAGATAATTCAAAGATATTTTATTTTATAGTTATTAAGCCATCCAATTCATCATATAAAATGATTTATGGTCGATTAAATTTGATCCAAGTTTTGACGCTCACTAAAACTTGAACGATAGGAAAGCTTTCAACTTGTACTTGAGTTAGGGGACCTATATGATCTAAATTCACGCTCAAATAGATTCCCACACTACATAATAGATTAACATACTAAATTTATATAGGATTTAAGGCTTTTGAAACATCCACGCATACGAATGATGGATTTTTATTCTAGTCGAAAATGTTGGGTATTACAATATCTCCCCCTTGAAAACATTAATCGTTAAATGATATTGGCTAAGATGAGAGAAAAGACAACTTACATGAATATATAGAATAAATGAATGATCATGATTTCATGGCTGACATAACTGAAAACTGAGCATATTATACTATAAATGTATATATGATGGATGGGTAGCTGATTTATGAATGTAGGACTGAGTGTTTCGATAAACTGAGTTTTCAAACTGAGAATGCATATCTAAAAGTATAGGTAATCTGATCACACATATCTGATGCAAAAATGTATAACTGAACTGACTCATGAACATGTAATGGTAAAGATGCCAAGTTTAAACTGAAAACTGAGCATGGAACTAAATACCAAGTCTGGTACTAAAATATTAACATGAGAATGAGTTAGCTCAAAGAAGACTTCTACCATGAACTTAAAATACTAATGAGTCTGAGATTGATTACTCAATATGCATGCTGAATTTTGCCTATACAGTTAGCATAGTGCTTATGCATGCTTTATGTCTCAGATTCTATGGATATAGCTTATGTTCACACGCATTCCATATAATTATGTGTGCTTTCAGTTCCCAGTATAGGGAGTTCAGTTCTAGATCACTCAATGTTACAAATCATTTTCTATGAACTCAAAATTTCCAGACTCAGGTCATGTATCTCATGAATCATGTACACGTATCATGCTCCCTAGTATACTCAATTTCTATGACTCATGCTATGCCCTCACTTATCAGATAAATTCATACTATATCACGTATATACTCAGTTCAGAACTTTTTGGTAAATTCATGTTGTTGATATTCTATTCCTCAGGTTTCAGTCATGTGTCAAGTTCAGTCAATATCCATTCATGTTTCATGTTCTCCTAATTTAATGCTTCATGAGCTCTTTTTATGAGAATAGTGTAATGTTGAGAAATTACTTAGATGGGAGAGAGTTAATGTTTCATGTTAAGAGCAGATTATTGTATGCATGTTTTATATGAGGGTGTAGATATGAAGATAGGCTTGAATATCCTGTTAGTATGCAAGCAAAGGGCTAGCAAGAGGTAATATTTAGAAATTTGGAAATTTCAGAGTGTGAATATATATTCAGACCCTTGACTTATGTCAGCCTTTATTATGCAACTATCATAACTCAGTTGTCATCTAAGTTATAGTTTCAGTACTCAACACTCAGTAATTAGTGCTCAGTCTCAGAATTAAGCACTTAAGTATTAGTCAAAACCTCAGTTTCAGTATTCAGTATCAAGACCCAACATTTGTTCCAGTATGGATCCCAGTTGCAGTCTTAGTTATAATGTCAACTTTAGTTCAGTAATCAAATCAAAAAATTAAGTTCAGTTTCAATTTTGTCGGACCATAGCATACAGTTACCAACTATTCAGTTATAGGTATTTCAATACCTCAGTCTATGGGATGTTTCCAAATCTTGTAATACGCTTGGTCCTGCATTTTCAGACAATATAGCTTTCATAAAATCCATGATCGGTCATCTTATGTTACTCAGTTAGCCCCTTTTCGTATGAATAATACATTATGGTTTCAGCCCAGCTATTTAGATTAAGTACAATTCAGCCTTGTATACCCAGCATTCAGTTACCAGTTACTCAGTTAATCAGATAAGTCAGTATGTCTATGCAGTCGTGCATCACGCTTCAGTTTTAGATCTCAGATAATTAGTAATGATTTCAAACCTAGGTGCCTTAAACATCGCCCCAGTATCTCTATAAAGTTTAGCATTCTTCAAGGGACATAGTGTCCCAAGGGGGCGATACACTGTAGCCCCTAAACTTTAATGATTTAAATATGTCATTTTCTTTGATGAATCTATCTTGGAGGAAGTGTCACTTATAAGTTGACCTTCTAGCTCCAAAACTCAGCAGTAGGTGTATTCAATAGCTTAGTTTATTCCACGATATGATACTCTATCCATGCCATGTATTACAGGCTCAGTTCAGTTCATGAATCAAGTTCCAAACACTATTATGTTCTTATGTTTCTGCTCATACATATTGATTAATCAATCTCAGACTCATCAGTATTTTCAGTTCATGGTAGCAATCTTTTTTGAGATTACTCATTCTCATGTTCATATTTCAGTACCAAACTTGGTATTTAGTTCCATGCTCAGTTTTCAGTTCAAACTTGGTATCTTTACCATTATATGTTCATGAGTTAGTTCAGTTATGTATTCCCTCGTCAGATATGTGTGATCATCTTACCAGTACTTTCAGTGATGCACTCACGTATTATGTTAGTTATATAATCATGCATCAGATATGCATGGATTTAGCTTATTAGTTATGCATCAGATATGCATTCTCAATTTGAGAAACTCAGTTTATCGTAACACTTAGTCCTACATTCATAAATCCGCTACCCAAGCATCAGCTATGGATGTACAGTATGATATGCTCAGTTTTCAGTCATGTCAACCATGGAATCATGTTCAGTCATTCATTCACAGTACTCACGCCAGTTTTCTTTCTCCTCTATCAGTTAGTCTCATTCGAGGACGAATATTCCCAAGGGGGGGATATTGTAATAACTAATATTTTGGACTAGAATAAAAATCCATCATTCCTATGCATAGACATTTCAAAAGCCTCAAATCCTATGTAAATTTAGTGTGTTAATCAATTATGTAGTGTGGGGATCTATTTGATCATAAATTTAGATCACAGAGGTTCCCTAACTCAAGTACAAGTTGAAAGCTTTCCTATCGTTCAAGTTTTAGTGAATGTTAAAACTTGGGTCAACTTCAATTGACCATAACTCATTTTATATCATGAACTCGATGGCTTACTATATATCAAATAAAATTTCTTTGAATTATCTATCCAACGATACCAATTTTTCCTAAATCTAATATCAGAGCAAAGAGTTATGTCTATTTTACTCCAGCATGTCAGGCTAGAAATAGTGTGACGACATTCCTGATAGCTTATCACATTTGTGACGCCCTATAATGAAGGTCGTCATCCTTAGGCAGAAAGCAGCTCCTAAGTGACAACATGTGTGATAGCTTATCATATTTGTGATGCCCTATCACGAGGATCGTTAGCCTTAGGTAGAACGCAGCTCCTAAGTGATGACATTTGTGTAGCTTATCACATTTATGATGCCCTATCACGAAGGTCGTCAGCCTTAGGCAGAAACCAGCTCCCAAGTGATGACATTTTTGATAAATTATAACAAATCTGATGACATTTCGACAACTTATCACAAGTCTGACGCCCTATCACCAATTCATTAGCTATGATTTTTAAGCAACTGGGAATTTATTTTATAAGGGTATTTTGGTCATTTCTTTCACCTTCCACAACTTATAGCCCTAAAGAGGTATAATTTTTTCTATTTTTCTTCAGTTAAAAATCTAAAAAAAAAACCTCTCTTACACACTCAACCACAAGATTAGGGTTTCCATCAAACTCATCTCTCAGAAGCAAGATTCAAGCCTTTTTCTAAGATAATCAAGAATTAAGTTTCCCAATCCAAGAACTCTCCAGCAAATCATTATGGTTTCCTTTCTAAGGTATGCATGTGTTCATTCATGGACTCCTTTTATCCATGAAGTTCAAGAACCCTTTTCTAAGACTATATATTATGGTTTTCATGTTATGAATGGATTGTTGATCATGTTTATATGTTGAATGATGCCAAGATAGAATCTTTATATGTTATTATGAATCTATGACATCATATGAGTTGAAACCATGTAAGTTTGATTATTTATAATGAGTAATTGTATGATTTACACCTATTCCTAAGTTGTGCATGTAAGGTATTTCATAAAATACCTAAAAGACTAGAAATCATGCATTATAGCAAAAGTGATGGATTCATGATATGCCCCCATGTTTCAATGATTTTCATGTTGATATTGTGTCTTGTAATTGTTGTTGGGACGTTCATGAACTAGTCTTATGAGATTATGCCATGCTTACTTGAAAATCCTACTTATGTACAAAATAAATGGTATACATGCACTTCATGGAATTCCCCAAGTTATGATATTATGGGTTGTTGATGTTTGTCACGTACTCAAGCCAGTCATGTGTGTCAGTTTCCTTCCATCGAGTCCTGGGGGTATTCATACCCAAAAATTCCAGTTGTGTACCTAGACCCATGTCATGTTATCATGATACTCTAAGTAAAGCCATGAACTATAAAATTCAGCCAGTCATGTGACTCAGGAAAACTCAGAAATCTCAGAAGTCTCAGTAGTTCAGTAATCTGAGTGATCTTAGTACTTGTAATACCCCGCATGTTTCTAATCCTATGAATCATACTTGAATACATGACTTACAATGAATATCCTAGTGATAGGATAGCTTATGATGCATTAAGCATATTCATATGAGTCACTTAAGGTAATGCAAGCTAAGAGTTTTTGAATCCATCAAGTTTTAGTGTTTGATTTTATAATGGTCATCTTTGAACGAGTATAACTCGATCTTAATATGGTACTTTGGCCGATTTAGATCCACCAAATTGTATATAATCGAATTAGCTTTCCAACGATACCAATTTCACGTTAATTCAATACCCAAGTGAAAAGTTATGCCCATTTTTGTGAGAGACAGTAAGCATAGGCGATTGGTTAGGCGCTGCCTAACCCAAGCATAGTCAATTGGTTAGGCGCCGCCCAACCCAGGAATAGGCGATTACTTGGATGCCGTCTAAGCCAATTCTAGGTGTCAAAAACACTCCGTCTTCAGTTATTTTAAAGGGAATTAAGTCTTTAAATACTCCTTACACATCCCTAAACTTAACCCTACAAAATTTATATCTTCTAAACATACTGCAACCCTATTTTCATCTCAAAGCTCATCATCCAAGAGAACTAAAGGAGAAAAAAATAACTAGGGTTGCATAAGTAAGCTTGAAGATCCGATTTCAAGGAAATTCCTCCATCAATCATCAAGAATCATCCTTCTAAGGTATGTGTAGTGTTCATCTATGGATTCAATTCATTCATAGAGCTCAAGAATCAATCTTTAAAATACAAAAGCTTTGTTGAATGTGGTGATATGATCATACCCATGTTAATGCTTTTTTGTTTTCCTCTTTTTCATTATAAAAGTATGATTTCTATATTCTTGGGTGTTGATGATCATGTTGTTGATATTGGGTGATTCCCAATATGGAATCTTTATATGTTATTGTGAATTCATGATATCATATGAGTTGGAAACATGTAAATTTGGTTGTTCATGATGTACAATTTGATTAATTCACCTATGCTTAAGATGTGCATGTAATGTGTTTGATAAAATGCCTAAGGAACAAGAAATCATGCAATATAGCTAAATTATAACTAAGTGAAGGATTCATGATATGCCCTTACGTTCCAATGACTTATATGCTATTAATGTGCCTTGTAAATATTGTTTAATACTCATGAACTATTCTTATGAGATTATTCTATGTTTACTTGCAAATCCTACTTATGAACAAGATGCATGATAACCATACAATCCACATGAACTTCCATACTATTAGTATGAGTTGCCAATATGATTATGCAATGAACATGATATTATGATTGTGCAAGTACTTCCATGTGATATGAAATCCTTTCCATGCAATACATTGTTGATAACCATGCATAGTGTGAGATCCCTACTTATGATATTATAAATTATGGATTCTACTCTTATGATCAAGTCAGTCATATGCATCAGTTTCTTTCCATCAAGTCCTCGGGGTACTTGTACCTGAAAACTATAGTTGTGTGCCTAGATCCATGTCATGTTTCACGATATCCAAACTCAAGCTATGATTCTATAGACTTCAGTCAGTCATGTGACTTAGGTAAATCTCATGATCTTAGTCAGTTGTCAGATATCAGTAACAGTCCGCCAGTCAAAAGAATTTAGTAAGATTAAGTCATGCACATCAGTTATTCATGTTCAGTCTCTCCAGATGGGAGTAGAGGTTAGCACCGACTGAACCCAAGGATAGGAACTTACCCGCCAGTTCAGGGTGTGATTCTTAGTAGAAATCCTTGTGTTCTAGAACTATGTAGCCAGCGTAGGTTGAGACATCTTAACCCGTCAGCTTAGGGTTGATGAGGTGGATTAACCTGTCAGTTTAGGGTTCCCACCGTTCTCATTGAGTACCCGCCAGATAAGGGTCACTCACAATTGTCCTTACCAGTGGCACTGTATTGACACCCCTCCAGTTGGGGCAGAGATTGGACCCCAGTTTAGCCATAACGGCATAAATGGGGCATATCGGTTAAAAACTACATCCCACAGTTTCAGTAAAAGAACTTAGAGCGTTCTTCAAATTTTAGTATATACAAGACTGTCTGATACAATCATTCATGTTATCAGTTTCAGTAACAGTCTCAGTAAAAGAACTTAGGGCATTCTTCAAATTTTAGTATATACAGGACTGTCAGATATAGTTGTCCATGTTATTAGTTTCAGTATTAGTCATGACAAGTTATCAGTAAATCATGTATTAGCTTACAAGTCATGCTATCATGTATTCACGGTCCCAGTTTCTATATGTGTGTGTTTGAACTCCCACGTTCATATTAGTCAGTTAGTGTTGTTCATCCATGAAACCCTTTATGTTCAACCTACCTTCCTCATATACTCAGTACTCCAGTTGTACTGATGCATTTGCGCTATGGTGCTTTCTTTTCACGTTACACCATAGGTTTCGAGATATGAGCTCCAGCCCAGCAGTAGCGGTAGTGTTCCAGTCATAGAGACATAGTGAGTCATCATTGATTCGAGAACAATATGTTTTGATTTATTTATTTATTCTTCAGTTCAATTTTACTGAGTTAGTTGGAGACATGTTCCTTCAACTCCTAATTCAGATAGTTTAGAGGCTTTTAGATTTACTTTTAGATTTACATTCAGATTTTGTTGTTTTGGGTATTTTCGCCCACATAATAGTATTTAGTTGAACCTTATGTCCTTACAGTTCCATTTATTCTACATTATTATATCATGATTTACAATATACAGGTACCAATATAAGTCATGGGTTAGCTTGTCGTCCCTTGGGGTCATGAGCACCATGTAGCATTTCGGTTCAGCAAATTGGGGTGTTACAAACTTGGTATCAGAGCCTAAGGTTCAATAGAGTCCTAGGAAGTCTGAAAGCTGCATCTAGTAAAGTCTTGTACATGGGTGTATTACGTGCCACATTTATGTGCGGGAGGCTATAAGATGTTTTAGGAATAGTCCCCTTTATTGATTATTCTTGTCATGCTAGTGAGCATAATCACAAGTTAAACTCTCAGTCTAATCCATTTTTCTCTTATTCCAGACCATTGTCCCAAAGAGAAGAAACCAGCCAACTCTTCAGCCCAAAGATCCTTTGGGCGAACATGTTTCCCATGCAGAGTTTAGAGCTGCATTTACCACCTTGCTCAGTCTATGGCTGCACAGAATAAACAGCCAGCAGTCATTCCAGCCAATCCAGTGGCCACTCCCAAAGCATCTAGGGTTCGGTACTTCACCCGGATGAACCCTCTATCTTTCCATGGGTTTAAGTCTGATGAGGACCCTCAGGAGTTTATTGACCAAGTCCAGAAGGTCATTGACATCATGGGTGTTATTTCTATTGAGAGTGCTGAGTTAGTCACCTACCAGTTACAGGATGTTGCTCATGATTAGTACAAATAGTTGAAATCTGAGAGGTTAGATGATACAGGCCCTATCGAGTGGGAGGAATTTGTCACAGACTTCTTAAATAGATTCTTTCCTCAAGAGCTGAGGAAAGCCAAAGTTCTTAAGTTTATCAACCTCAGGCAGGGGAATATGATGGTTAGGGAGTATTCTCTCAAATTTACTCAGCTAGCTAGGTATGCTCCTCATGTGGTTGCAGACAATAGAGCTAAGATGACCAAGTTCGTGTCAGGGGTCAATAATAGCATGGTAAATAAGTGTAGGTCTGCGATGCTGATCAGTGATATGACCTTAGCAAGACTCATGACCCATGCTCAGCAAGTAGAAGAGCAGAAATTTAAGACTAGGGAGAGGCAGAACAAGAGAGCAAGGTCAGGTAATTTTAACTTTGCTCACCCCAAGTCAGATGGAGGAAATTGTTCACAGTTTCGCTCTAAGTCAGTCGTTCCAACTCCTTCCTCTGCCAGTGCCAAAGTTTAGATATGGCAATAGAAACAAAGTGCCAGGCTCTAAATCTCAGGACAGTGTTAGCAGTGCCTGAATGAATCCCCTTTGTCAGACTTATGGTAAGAACCACAAGGGCATTTGCAGAGCCGGTATTGATGTCTGTTTTGATAGTGGCAAGCCAGGCCACAGGATTAGAGAGTGTTTGCAGTCAAGTCTTCAGGGTCATCAAAATTATTCTATAGCTCAGTCCATCCACCCGAACCAGCAGGGTACCATTTCCAGTGCTACCAGTGGGCAACGGCCAAACAGACTCTATGCTCTTCAGTCCTGGCAGGATCAGGAAAATTCTCCTGATGTCATTACTGGTACGTTATAAATTTTCCATGTTCATGTTTATGCATTGCTAGATTCGAGTGCATATTTCTCTTTTGTTACTCTATATATAGCAAGCAATTTTGGAATCAGTCCCAAAGTCCTAGCAGAGCCCTTCTCAGTCTCTAACTCAGTAGGTAAAACCATCATAGCCCGGTGGGTATACAGGAACTGCCTAGTTATGATATCTCATAAATCCATGTCAGAAGATTTAGTGGAGTTAGAGATGACTGATTTTGATGTCATTCTTGGCATGGATTGGCTTCATTCCTGCTATGTCACAGCCGACTGTAGAAATAGAATAGTTCAGTTTTAGTTTCTGAATGAGCCCATCCTAGAGTGGAAGGGTAGATTTTTAGTATTCAGGGGTCAACTTGTTTCCTACCTTCGGGCAAGGAAAATGATTTCTAAGGGGTGTGTGTATCATCTCGTGCATGTTAAAGATTCTAGTTCTGAATCTCCCAGCCTCAAAACAATCCCTGTTGTTAATGAATACTCAGATGTCTTTCCCGAAGATCTTCCAGGCATTCCTCCCAAAAGGGAAATAGACTTCGACATAGACCTCCTTCCGGATACTTAACCTATTTTTATTCCACCATATAGAATGGCACCAGCAGAACTCAAGGAACTGAAAGATCAGTTGAAGGATCTCTTAGATAAGGGATTCATCAGACCAAGTTTTTCCCCATGGGGTGCGCCATTATTATTCATGCACAAGAAAGACGGTTCTCTCAGGATGTGTATTAATTATCATCAACTCAACAAGGTCACGATCAAGAACGGATAGCCTCTTCCCAGGATTAATGATCTATTCGACCGACTTTAGGGTGCCAGTTACTTCTCTAAGATAGACCTCAAATCAGGCTATCATCAAGTCAGAGTTAGAGAATGTGTCATTTCGAAGATAGCTTTCCATACTCGATATGGTCACTTCGAATTTCTAGTCATGTCATTTGGTCTTACCAATTCCCCAGCAGCTTTTATGGATTTGATGAACCGTGTGTTCAAGCAGTACTTGGACATGTTTGTTCTAGTCTTCATAGATGATATTCTGGTCTATTCTCACACAGAGCGTGATCATACAGACCATCTCAGGATTGTTCTTCAGACTCTCAGGGATCACCAGTTATTCTCTATGTTCAGTAAGTGCAAATTTTGGCTAAGATCAGTAGCATTCCTTGGCCATATTATTTTTGGTGATGGCATTAGAGTAGATCCTCAGAAAACCGAGGTAGTAAGAAACTAGCCTAGACCCGTATCTCTATCAGATATTAGGAGTTTCTTGGGTTTTGCTTACTATTACAGACGGTTTGTCAAGGGATTTTCTTCTATTGCATCTCCTATGTCCAGATTGACTCAGAAGAAGATTAAGTTTCAGTAGTCAGATTCATGCGAGAAGAGCTTTCAAGAGTTGAAGACTTGACTCACCTCTGTTCCAATTCTAGCTATTCCAGATGGTTTAGACGGTTTTGTAGTCTATTGTGATGCATCCAAAGTGGTTTTAGGTTATGTCCTCATACAGCATGGTAAGGTCATAGCCTACGCCTCCAGACATTTAAAGCCACATGAGAAGAATTATCCTACTCATGATCTTGAGTTAGCAGTGGTAGTCTTTGCATTGAAGATTTGGAGGCATTATCTCTATGGAGTTCATGTAGATGTCTTCACAGACCATAAGAGCCTCCAGTATGTCTTTTCCTAGAAAGATCTCAATCTTCACCAGAGAAGGTAGTTAGAGCTCTTGAAAAATTACGACATGAGTGTTCTTTATAATTCGGGCAAGGCCAATGTTGTGGCCGATGCTCTCAGTCGACTCTCCATGGGTAGTATTTCTCACATTGAGGATAGAAAGAAAAAGATGGCTCAGGAGATCCATCAGCTTGCTAGACTAGGCGTTAGCTTAGTCGATTCTTCAGAGGGTGGTGTATGTGTTCATAGTAGTTCAGAGTCATCTCTAGTTTTTGAGGTGAAAGAGAAACAAGACAGGGATCCTAGCCTTGTCAAGCACAAAGAGTCAGTTCAGAATCAAAAAGTCGAGGTTTTCTCCCAAGGGAGAGATGGCGTTCTTCATTGTCAGGGTCGTCTATGTGTTCCAGGTGTAGATGAATTGAGGTAGCGAATTCTCATAGAAGCGCATGGTGCGTGATACCCTATTCATCAAGGGGCCACTAAGATGTACCGCGACTTACGGGAGATCTATTGGTGGAGTGGGATGAAGAGACATATTGTAGAGTTTGTGGCTAAGTACTCTATATGTCAACAGGTTAAGATAGAGCATCAGAAACCTAGTGGTTCCGTGCAAGAGTTCACCATTCCTACTTGGTAGTGGGAAG
This sequence comes from Capsicum annuum, assembly GCF_002878395.1. Classification (NCBI taxonomy): domain Eukaryota; kingdom Viridiplantae; phylum Streptophyta; class Magnoliopsida; order Solanales; family Solanaceae; genus Capsicum; species Capsicum annuum. The sequence continues at coordinate 86,273 of NW_025891974.1, read as the reverse complement.
AAGTTAACATGGACTTCGTGACAGGTTTGCCTAGAACTCGTCATCAGCATGATTCAGTCTGGGTCATTATAGAGAGAATAACCAAGTCAGCTTATTTCCTTCCGTTCGTACTTCTTACTTCACCGAGGATTATGCCAAACTCTATATCAGGGAGTTAGTTAGATTACACGGTGTTCCACTATCTATAATCTCAGATAGAGGTACCCAGTTCACTTCTCACTTTTGGAAAGAATTCCAAAAGGGTCTCGGTACCCAAGTCTATCTCAGCACATCATTTTATCCTCAGAAAGATGGTCAAGCAGAGAGGACCATTCAGACTCTTTAAGATATGCTAAGGGCATGTACAATTGACTTCAAGGGAAGTTGGGATGACCACTTGCCTTTGATTGAGTTTGCATACAAAAATAGCTATCATTCTAGTATTCAGATGGCTCCATTTGAAGCTCTCTATGGTAGGAGATGTAGATGTCCGATTGGTTCGTTCGAATTTAGTGAGGCCTCGATCATTGGTCCTGACTTAGTATTCTACGCCTTAGAGAAAGTTTAGTTGATCAGAGAGAGTCTCCGGGCTGCTCAGAGCAGACAAAAGTCCTATACAGATGTTTGTAGAAAGGATCTCGAGTATGAGGTCAATGGCTATGTCTATCTTAAGATCTCTCCCATAAAGGGAGTAAAGAGGTTCGGCAAGAAAGGTAAACTTAGTCCCTGGTATGTCGATCACTTCAAAATTCTTTGTCGCTCCGGCAAGGTAGCTGATGAGCTTGAGTTGCCTTCAGATCTAGCCTCAATCCATCCACTCTTCCATGTCTCTTTGCTAAAGAAGTGCAAAGGTAACCCAGCAGTTGTTGTCCCTATTCAGAGCATCGACATTCAGAACAGCCTTTCTAATGAAGAGATTCCAGTCAAAATCTTAGATTATCAGACTCGTAGATTGAGGAACAAAGAAGTCCCTCTAGTCAAGGTTCTTTGGTGAAATTAGTCTCATGAGGGAGCTACTTAGGAAGAAAAAGCAGATATGCATACCAAGTATCCTCGCCTCTTCCCTGCCAATTCAGATCAATCTCAAGGTAACATTTCTCCTTAAGCTTATTAAGTTTCATGTTCATGTTTCCAGTATAAACTTGGTACCTATTAACCATTTTATACTCAGTCACGCATTCATGTATCAGTTGTCCATGCATCAGATATGCACGAGTTCAGTATGTTTAGCATGTCAGTCATGAGATCAAGTTTCAGTACTTCATGTTCAGTTCAGGTTCTATTGTCTTGTATCCCTTCTCAGTAAAATTCTCATTCAAGGATGAATGTTCCCAAGGGGGAGATATTGTAATACCCCGCAGGATTCTAATCCTGTGATTCATACTTGAGTACATGACTTACAATGAATATCCTAGTGATAGGATAGCTTATGATGCATTAAGCATGTTCATATGAGTCACTTAAGGTAATGCAAGCTAAGAGTTTTTGAATCCATCAAGTTTTAGAGTTTGATTTTGCGAGGGTCATCTTTGAATGAGTATAACTTGATGTTAATATGGTATTTGGCTGATTTAGACCCACCAAATTGTAGAGAATCGAATTAGCTTTCCAACGATACCAATTTTCCCTTAATCCAAGGATCTTCCTTCTAAGTTATGCCTAGTGTTCATCTATGGATTCAATTCATTCATAGAGTTCAAGAATCAATATTTAAAATACAAAAACTTGGTTGATTGTGGTGATATGATCATACCCATGTTAATGCTTGTTTGTTTTCCTCCTTTTCATTATAAAAGTATGATTTCTATATTGTTGGGCGTTGATGATCATGTTGTATATTGGGTGATTCCCAATATGGAATCTTTATATGTTTTTGTGAATTCATGATATCATATGACTTGGAAACACATAAATTTGGTTGTTCATGATGTACAATTTGATGAATTCACCTATGCTTAAGATGTGCATGTAAGGTGTTTGATAAAATGCCTAGGAACTAGAAATCATGCAATATAGCTAAATTGTGACTAAGTGAAGGATTCATGATATGCCCTTACATTCCAATGACTTCTATGTTGTTAATGTGCCTTATAAATGTTGTTGGAATACTCATCAACTATTCTTATAAGATTATGCTATGTTTACTTGCAAATCCTACTTATGAACAAGATGCATGATAACCATGCAATCCACACGATATGAGATTATGCAATGAACATGATATTAAGATTGTGCAAGTACTTCCATGTGATACGAAATCCTTTCCATGCAATACATTGTTCATAACCATGCATAGTATGAGATCCCTACTTATGATATTATAAATTATGTACTCTACTCTTATGATCAAGTCAGTCGTGTGCGTTAGTTTTCTTCCATTGAGTCCTGGGGGTACGTGTACCCAAAAACTATAGCTATGTACCTAGATCCATGTCATGTTTCACGATATGCGAACTCAAGCTATGATTCCATAGACTTTAGTCAATCATGTGACTCAGGAAAATCTCATGATCTTAGTCAGTTGTTAGATATCAGTAACAGTCCGCCAGTCAACAAAATTCAGTAAGATTAAGTCATGCACAGCTAGTTTCTTATGTTAAGTCCCTCCAGATGGAAGTAGAGGTTAGCACCAATTAAACCCAAGGATGGGAACTCACCCGCCAGTTCAGGGTGTGATTCTTAGTAGCAATCCTTGTGTTCCCTAACTATGTAGCCAGCATAGGTAGAGATATCTTAACCCGTCAGCTTAGGGTTGATAAGGTGGCTTAACCTATTAGTTTAGGCTTCCCACCATTCTCATTGAGTACTCACCAGATAAGGGTCACTCACAGCTGTCCTTACCAGTGGCGCGGTATTGACACCCCTTCAGTCGGGGCAGAGATTGGACCCAGCTTAGCCATAACAGCATACACGAGGCATGTCGGTTAAACACTACCTCCTACAGTTTCAGTAATAGTCTCACTAAAAGAACTCAGATCGTTCTTCAGATTTTAGTATATACAGGACTATCAGATACAGTCATCCATGTTATCAATTTCAGTAACAGTCTCAGTAAAAGAACTCAGGGCATTCTTCAAATTTCAGTATATATAGGACTGTCAGATACAGTCATCCATGTTATCAATTTCAGTATCTGTCATGACAAGTTATTAGTAAACCATGTATTAGGTTACAGGTCATGCTATCACGTATTCATGGTCCCAGTTTCTATATGTATGTGTTTGCACTCCCACCTTCATATTACTCAGTCAGTGTTGTTCATATATGAAACCCTTTATGTTCAGCCTACCTTTCTCGTATACTTAGTACTCCAGTTGTAATGACGCATTTGCTCTATGGTGCTTTCTTTTCATGTTACACCATAGGTTCCGAGACACGAGCTCCAGCCCAACAATAGCGGTAGCGTTCCAGTCACAAAGACACAGTGAGTCTTCATTGATTCGAGGGCAATATGTTTTGATTCATTTATTTATTCTTTAGTTCAATTTTATGGAGTTAGTTGGAGACATGCTCCTTCAATTCCTTATTCAGACAGTTTAGAGGCTTTTGGATTTACTTTCAGATTTATGTTCAGATTTAGTTATTTTGCATATTTTTGCCCACATAATAGTATTCAGTTGAACCTTATGGCCTTATAATTCCATGTATTCTGTATTATTATATCATGATTTGCAGTATACAGGTACAGATATCAGTCATGGGTTAGCTTGTGGTCCCTCGGGGTCATGAGCACCATGTAGCATTCTGGTTCAGCAAATCGGGGTGTTACAGTACTTAGTCTATTACTTCAGTATTCACAGTCAATATTAGTAACTTCAGTACTCTAAATCAGTCCTCAGAACTCAGTACATTTTGTTAGTCATCGAAATTCAGTAAACTCAGTTTAGATCCACTAAATTATACCACTAGTATCAGTTTAGCGAATCAGTTCAGTTCAGTTATTCAGTTTATCTCTGCTATTCAGTTTAGTGGATTTCAGAAGGGAGTAGGATTTAGCACCGATTAAGCCTAGGGATGGGGACTCACCCAATAGAATAAGACTGAGATCCCTAAAAGAAATCTCTAAGTTCCAGAACTACATAGCCAGCATAGGTATGAGATATCACATATTAGATAGGACTGATATACTCAGGGGTCACTCATTAGCATATTTATATACATAGAATTGCTCCCAGGTGTAACCCGCTAGATTAGGACTGACTCCACAACAGATATCTTTACTGGTGGCACGGTAGTGACACCCTTCTAGTCAGGGCAGAGATTGGACCATTGTAAACTTGACTTGGGGCATGTTAGTTAGATTAACACATCCCATAGTTTCAGTTATAGAATTAGGGCTTTCAAACATAGTCAAATCAGCTTAGTAGAACAGATTCAGTACTATTATATACAGTCAATGCTTATTATTTTAAATAGACTTCAAGATCACCCATTAGCTAGGACTGATCTCAACTATGATTAATCAGTATCAAAGTCATTTGATTTAAAGATCAGCCACTAGATAGGACTTATCTCAGACTAAGTCAAATCATCCTTATTATCAGTATACTTATGATCACCTGCTAGATAGGGCTAATCTCAAATTTAGTTACTCCAAGTAGAACGAAACTCAGATAGTTTCATCAAAACCTAGAATGCTAGATATAGTCGCTTAGTATCAATTATATCGATTAGTTTGATCATTACAGTTATAACAGCTATATCAGTTTTCATAGCTCACGTTACCAGTATTAAGTTTCAGGACTGTTATACACAGTCATTCAAACTAGTTCTGAATAATTTGAACTGTCAAAAATAGTCAATAATCTATTTAGTACCTCAGTAACAGTAAATTCATGTCATCAGCATTCAGATTCAGTAGTCAGCATTATCACGAGTTCAGTTATAGTTGTTTATGGATGTATCTATTCTCACATTCATATTAGTTAGCATTGTTCATAAATATAACCCTTTGGATTTAGCCTACCTCACTCGTATACTCAGTACATTCAGACGTACTGATGCATTTGTTCTATGATGCTTTCTTTAATATTACACCATAGGTTTAGAGATATGAGCTCCAGATCAGCAGTAGCATTCCAGTGTTCAGAGTTAGTGAGTCCTTCTCATTTGAGGACGATATGATTATTACTATATTTACTATTCAGTTGCTAGATGGAGTTGGTTGGAGACATGTTCCTTCAACTCCTTATTCAGTTCAATTAGAGGCTTTTAGACTCGATGTCAGATTAGATATTCAAATCTCATTATTTTCAGTATTTATGACTAGTTTTGGTATTGTTATACCTTTTTCAAACATTTTGTTATTAGAAATTTATTCAATTTTAACCGTATGGCCTTTCATATTCATGTTTCTGTATTTTATGATATATTATACAGTATACAGGTATAGATATCAGTCGTGGGTTAGCTTGTGGTCCTTTGGGGTCATAGCACTGTGTAGCATTCCAGTTCAGAAAATCGGGGTGTTACAAACTTGGTAGCTTTATTGCAAAATTAAAATTATTTATAGGTTACAATCCTAACTTGAAAAATAACAAACTCCTAAATATAAGGATATGGATTAATAACTAATTTTACTGCTGAAATAAAGTTGTGGTTTTTTATTTCATCAATATCTCTTTGTTAAACTTATCAAACTCATGTTCCACTTGTTCATCAACATGTAAAATCAGTTTCTTATGTTGTTCACTCTCTGGAAACTAACAATTGGTATCAAAGCATCAGGCCTTCTCCAACACTTGTATGGTGGATGGCCTTTCTTGTTACAATGCTTACATAGAGGAAAACTTTTCAGGCCTTCTCCAACACTTGTATGGTGGATGGCCTTTCTTGTTACAATGCTTACATGGAGGAAAACTTTTCTTTTTGTTTCCAGTTTTTCTTGTTGCAGTACCTGCTGAAGCACTTTCATCATTCTTCTTGTTCTTCTTCTTTTTATTTTTACCTCCATCTTGAGGCTTGGCAAACAACGCTCCCTTTGTATTTCCTTCATCTCTCATGTCCTTTCGTTGTTATTGAGCCTGGAAAGCATTCAACAACTCCACCAAGGTGATCTTGGATAGATCGTTGGTGTTTTCCAAAGTAGTTATGGTTGCTTCAAATCTTTTCGGCACAGTTACCAGAATTTTTTCAACAATACAAGAATCATTAAACATGGAACCAAGCAATCTTACTCTATTTTCTATGTTCAGGAGTCTTTCAAAGTAATCTTTTATGTTTCGATTTCTTTCATCTTCTGCATCTCAAAATCTCTTATAAGATTCAAAACTTGCATACCTCTAATCCTTTCATCCCCTTTATATTCTGACTTGAGATAATCCTATATGTCTTTGGCTGACTTTATAGACATAATTCAAGTGAAAATTGAAGAAGATACTACTGAAAATAGACAGGCTTTTGCTTTTGATTTTCTGGTTTTCTTGTCTTTATGGTTCTTGATCTGGGCCATAGTTGGATTATCAGGAAACGGAGGAATTTCATAATCCTCTTCAACTGCCTCTCACATATCCATGGCATCTAGAAAAGTTTCCATTCTTATAGCCTAAATCTGATTGTTTTCACCATTAAAAATTGGTGGTGCCATACTTGAAAAACTTGATTCTACTTTCATTCTTTGTAAACTTGCCTTATTTCAGTTATTACTCAGATGGAAACACCCACAGATCCCTCAAGAAATAAGTACTCTAATTTTACTACTGACTAATATTAGCTTCTAATAGATAACATAAAAATTAAACTGCTGCAGCTCTTATGCATTTTTCTAGCATTTCTCCTTCCTTTAAGAGCTGCAAACTCCAAGTTTTTTCTTGAGAAGTTGAAATTTGTTTCCCGGTAAAGGCTTGGTGAAGATATCAGCCAACTGCTCCTCGTTTTTGCAATAGAGAAGAATCACATCACCAGTCTTTTGCACTTCCCTTAAGAAGAAAAGCTTGATGTTGAAGTGTTTTATTTTGGCATGAAATATAGGATTGTGAGATATTGCAATCGCAGATTGGTTGTCCACAAATACTTCAGTTCCTTTTGTTTGTTTCATATGCAAATCAGCAAATACTTTTCTCAACCACAGAGCTTGATTCGCTGCTGCTGTTGCAGCCACAAATTCTACCTATACATTGGATTGAGCCACAATATCTTGCTTTTTTGAGGACCAAGAAAATATTCCAGATCCAAGACTAAAGCAATATCCAAATGTGCTCTTCATGTCATCCACTGATCCAGCCCAATCACTATCAGAATACCCAAGTAGTTTTAGATTTGGATTTTTCTGAAACTTGATACCATAATTAATGGTTCCTTTGATGTATTTGATTACTCTTTTTGCTGCTTTTAGATGCAGCTCACTAGCCAATGCATGAACCTCGATAAATTGTTAGCAGAACATATCATGCATTCTGGACAGCATAATTCTTGAGCTCTATAAACGAATTGAATCCATAGATCAACACTATGCATACCTTAGATAAGAAACCTTGATGATTTCCTGGAGAGTTCTTGGATTGGGAAACTTAATTCTCAATTCTCTTGGCAAAAAGGCTTGAATCTTCCTTTTTAGAGATGAGTTTGATAGAAACCCTAATCTTATGGTTGAGAGTGTAAGAGAGGGTTTTTTTCTTAGATGTTTAACTGAAGAACAATGGGAAAAATTATGCCCCTTTAGGGTTATAAGTCGTGATAGGTGAAGAAAATGACCAAAATACCCTTATGAAATAAATTTCCAGTTGTTGAAAAATCATAGCCGACGACGTTGGTGATAGGGCGTCAAACTTGTGCTAAGTCATCAAAATGTCATCAGATTTGTGATAAGTTATCACAAATATCGTCTCTTGGGAGCTGGTTTCTGCCTGAGGCTGACGACCTTTGTTATAGGGCATCACAAATGTAATAAGCTATCGCAAATATTGTCCCTTAGGTACTGGTTTCTGCCTAAGGCTGACGACCTTCATGATAGGGCGTCACAAATGTGATAATCTATCATGAATGTCGTCACACTATTTCTAGCCTGACATGCTGGAGTAAAATAGGCATAACTCTTAGCTCCGATATCGAATTTAGGTGAAATTGGTTTCATTGGAAAGTAATTCAAAAAGTTTTCATTTGATATATATTAAGCCACCCAGTTCATTATATAAAACGATTTATGGTAGATTCGATTTGACCCAAGTTTTGACATTCACTAAAACTTGAACGATAGGAAAGCTTTCAACTTGTAATTGAGTTAGGGGACCTCTATGATCTAAATTGATGCTTAAATAAATTTCCACACTATATAATTGATTAAGACATTAAATTTATATAGGATTTGAGGCTTTTGAAACATCCACACATAGGAATGACAGATTTTCATTCTAGTCCAAAATGTGGGGTATTATAGCAACGGACCGTCGCCCAAGCCGTCGCAGCGGAGACAGTGATATCACATTTTACCTAAGAGCAATGGCTCAGTCTGATGGACCATCGCCCAAGCCATCGTAGGTGAGGCAGTGAACCCCTATTCTGCCCAGGTGCGATGGTCAGGACCGATGGACCGTCTACCCAGTGACGGACCGTCGCACCTATCATCACATATGTCGTTCAGCTATTTTAATTTATTTTTAAAAAAGGAATTTTGGTATTTTACCACTCCTTTTTTATACCTAGTTATAACACATCAATGATCATAAGTTAATTATCCATTTACAACATCAAATTAGGGTTTTCTCTCAAAGACAATCCCCAAGGAAAAAGATCCAAATCTTCTTCATGAAACTAAGAGATTCAAGTTCTTCAAGTTCAAGGACTTCAAGAAACTCGCAATCAAGATATGTCATGTGTTGATTTATGGGTCCCTTTCACCCATAAAGCTCAAGAATATCTTTTCAAAATACAGGATTTGTGTATTTATGAATGTTCATGATTTAAATTGAATTAAAGTTCATGTCCATGTTTTTGTTGGGTTTTGATTCATGTTTTATATTACATATTCCAATGATTGACCCTGGGATGTAATGATTTGCATAATAATCATAATAAACCCTTAAATTTACACGTTGATTTATGTATCCATGATTATTAGATGTGTTGATGATTGTATAACCAAAGCATGCTCCCCATGTGTTTTATTAAACACCTATGTGAAGGAAAAGTGCCATACTAGTAGGATAATGTGAAATCCCCATTCATGTACGAGTTTATGCATGTCAAGTGTTCGTTCGAATGCCTTAGTCAATGAATTACGGATATATATGAATCCATTATGGTGCTTTAGAACTGGTACCTCATGAAATCTCAAACTTATTGTATTATGGATTGTGGTATTACTCACAGGTTGTCCTTGCCAGTGGCGCGGTATTGACACGCTTCTAATTGGGGTTACAGATTGGACCTCAACTCAGTTATATTGCGTTATTTGGGGCATGTTGGTTAGATGACTACTTTCTGGAGTTTCAGTTACAGATCAGGACTACCAAATATAGTCATTAAGTCTCTGTAATAGAACTCAAATAGTTCTACAGAATTCAGGGCTGTCAGATACGGTCAACTCAGAATAGTATGGAACTCAGCTAGTTTTATCACAAACTAGACTATCAGATATGGTCAACTCAGAATAGTAGGGAACTCAGCTAGTTCCATCAGAAATTAGACTATCAGATACGGTCTCTCAGTATTAGTTATTTCAGTCATACAGTTATTAATATCTCATGTTATCCATACTCAGATTCAGTAATCATGTTATCACGAGCTCATTTATAGTTATTGTGTATTCATACATGTATTCTCGTGTTCATGTTATTCAGTCAGTTAGTATAGTTCTTGCATATGAACCCCGTGCATTCAGCCTACCTCACATGCATACCAGTACATTCAAATATACTGACGTATTTGCACTATGGTGTTTTATACATTAGGTTCAGAAGCACGAGCTCCAAACAATCAGTAGCATTCTAGTCTCAGCAATCAGAGTTAGCAGTGAGTCCTCATCTTTCGAGGACATGACTATTAATTTATTATCTCATTAATTAATTTATTTCAGTAGTTGGAGTTAGTTGGGGACATATCCCATCAACTCCTTATTCAGACAGTTCAGTCAGTTAGAGGCTTTTCAAACTAGCATGTTCAGATAGTTATTTCAGTTGTTTTAGGTATTTCATACCCCACCCAGATGTTATATTTTATAAAATATTATGTCTCAGTTTTGAACCTTACAGCTTTACAGCATTTATTTCCACGTTATATAGTATATTATGCAGTGTTCAGGAATAGATATCAGTCATGGGTTAGCTTGTGGTCCTTCGGGGTCATGAGCACTATGTATTGTTCCGGGTACCAGATTTGGGGCGTTACAGTTGGCTTACACACTGGTGGGATGAATGGGGAACAACAAGATACATAGTGAATATTAGCTTGCTTTTGACAACAATAGAATTTTAACTTTCAAACATGAAGGTATTTAATGTCCACATAGGGGGTAGCCATAATGAAATCAAAGTTGTCATTAACACCATAATATCTTTCTTATAACTAGGGTTTCGTATCCTTTACTTTAAAGGATAGTTTTTCATAAAATAAAGCCTTCTCAAACCTCAATGAGATAGCTTGACTTTGCCATTCTTTAAAATGGTAAATCTTTAGTATTTTTGTAGTACAACTTTCCCGTTGACATACACAAGCTTTAGCGGCTTATCTATCCTTAGCGCCCTCAACCGTCTTGCAGGAACAAGTCTATACCCTACTAACAAGTTTATGTGTTTTATAATAAAGAAAGAAGAAAATTAGCAAACTATTGTTTTGGACCAAGCCAATTTTGTTTCATAATCATGCAAAAGAGCTTAGAAATCTATATTGAAATCACAACAAGAACACTTGCCTTATGTTTCCTTACCACACTACTTTGACCTAAGGGACTAAGTACCCATCCCTTCCTAAGAGAAAAGCAAGAGAGAAAACTTATCCAACAAACATTTTATTGAAAAACAAAAGCTTTACAAGGAATTTTAGGTGGAGAATTTGATAATCTCCATCTAAATACCTGTCATAATCTGAATCCAGGCCTGACCTTGATGGTTATCTCGAGCCCACCGTAGGTAGAATACCACCCCCTTAACCTAGCCCCCTAAGCATAATAAATGAATACAGTGGAAGCCAACCATAATAGTAATAAAGATAGACAAATAAAATGAAATCAAAGAGTCTAAACAAGACAACCAATTATCCCAATATTATCCGCAAAAGCCTCCAAACAAGGAATACCAACTAAGATAGGACATGTCCCTGACTATGAAAAAAGAAATTCATAATTCCTAAAATATGAAAAGAAACCTAATGAAATAATAGGTCTTTCCAGAAGATAGAGACTCACCAATTCACAGCAGCTCAACAGGCAAACCACACCACCTAACATTGTATAGGGGAAACAGGGCAACAGAAAATCCCTCGGATCCTACATCATGAAATAACGCGGTGTCCAGGTACGGTCGGTGGGGCGAGCACTAGCATGTAACTCAAGGGAAAGAGAAAAAGCAGTGCACTTATTAAAAACTAGTCCAAACCATATGCACAACAGTTATATATATATAGAATGTCGGGAAAGGAACAAGGGTTAATTAACATGATAGTTAAGATATTAGCTTAAAATATATAGCTCGCTCCATCCTAAAGGCAGCCACAGGTGATATGGGTCTGGCTCCACCAGCCGAACAAGCCCTAGTACGTGTTAGCCGCACGTACCGAGGAAATCAAGGAAATCCTAAAGACACCAAAGCGACAGCCATTCAAAAATATAATGCGTGCACCAAGAACATAGACACATAAACCCCCACACCGCAAAAGTGTTTTCCAGTTTTGATCCCCCCAGGACTACTCCTTCCCATTGAGATACACAATTCTCTTTAAGCCCAAATAAAATAGTTTACACATAAACCCAACCATTAACCAAGGATTCTTTATAAAGGAATTTACCAACATGGTATCATCATACCAATATTGCCACGACTTAAACCAAACTGGGGATTAGTCGTGTTGGGTTCCTCAATCCTAAGCGAGATTAGAGACTACCCCCAATGCCCAACGATAACCACCTACACCCTATTCGGATGAATTCCATAAATAGTACAAGATGGAACAATCATAAATCAAATACATTCAAATGGTGTTAGCCCCAATACCAATACCAATACCAATGCCAAGGATGACACCACTACCGACACCATCCATGCCAACCCAAAGTAGTCTCACAAAGCTTCTATCCGAAATCAAATCAATATCTAGTCGGGACATGCCCTCGGCCACAGCGAAAAACCAAAGTATATGAAATAAAAAAAGTATTTAGAGAAGTCCATAACATGAAATGGAGTCTTTCGGAGTATGGAAGCTCACCACTTCAATCCAACATAAGGCTATCCTCGAATGTAAGTCACTGAGCAGGAGGAGTAGTAAGATCGATTCCTATATCACGTGGAGATACAGTTCCCAAAGATGGGTTAGAGGGTGAATGCTAGCATGTACTCAGGAATAAGGATAAAACAATTCTATCATTCAAAATAAAAGGGAAAGGGAAAGGGAATCGGGTTTAGCATATATACATATACACCATGTCGAGAAAGGGAACCGGGTTTAGAATACATTTAAATATTTAACCTAGGTTGTGTAGCTTGACCATCCTAAAACCACCCATGGGTTATATGGGTCCAGTGTTACTCCTGGACAGGCCTAATGCGTAGAGCCGTATGAATCAGAAATATCATAGGGGTAGGGTATTCCTGTGAACCCATCATCCTCCATGATACATATATACAAGTATAAAATTAGGGGATTCTCGTGTACCTGTCTTGACCCGAGGCTACCCCCTATTCGTAACACGTTGCTTGAAACAACAAGTGGTCTGAAGCTAACCCATAAACTGGCATACTACTTGAGAAATTGATTTAATATGTATAAAGTAACTGATTCTGTTGTGCGGAAACATATGCGTAATGAAATTTGAATAAGTATGTAATTGATAGAGTTTACAATCCGATAAGAGAAATTAAATTACATGACTGACTCTGATCGACATGTATGAAGCCTCTACTATATTAACTATAGATAGATAGAACATGCCTCTAGATACCACTAATCAATCCATATGAATAATAAAAACAAAGAAAGTACATGAACAACATTTGACTGGAGTCCCCAAAATAAGAGAACTCTTCTCCTGCTGGCTGAAAGTTACGACTATCTGATCATGATATGTGGGCTACAACCGGTACCTACATTATGAAACAATGTAACCACACAAACGTATATGTTTATTAGTACTTCTTGAATTTATTGAGTAAGTGGGGTGAATTCTATAAGTAAAATTGAGTTCATACGTAATCTTATGCATGCTAAGTGTAAGTAGAATCACCAAAAGACTGAAATAAGCTAAAGCTGATATATCTTAAAACATGATTAACTAACAAAATCTGATAAGCTGGTGAATCATTACACTTAGTTTTTTAAAAACTATACTTTTATAATATAAGTTGAACTAAAGTTGGAAAACAGTAAAGCATAGATACTGTATGAATAATGGGTCTAACACTACGTGACAGAAACTGACATAACTCAAGGATCTGAATATACAAATATACTAAGCACAAATGCATAAACATACAAAACCAAACACAACATATACTAAGCTGATGTGATTAACTGAATGACTAATAGTTGAATATTGAATAACTAACATTTGAATACTAAATAACTTGTATCTGGATACTGATTAGCTGGTATCTGTATACTGATTAACTGATAACTAAATACTGATCATGTATTAAACTGTACTTAGTCTAAATAACTGGACCAAAATTGTAGGGAACTATGCATATGAGATAAGGACTAACTAAACAACATGAGATAACTGAGCATGAATCCATGAAAACTATAATATCTGAGAATGCAAGACTAAGTGTATATCTGTTTTGTCACTAAGACAATATGTAATTCTAAAAGACTAAAATCTGTATAACTAAATATCTGAAATTTTGTACACTTAGTAAAGCAAACCTAAAATGAAAATACACTGAAACTGTGGGAGGTATCATACAATCGACATGCCCCATTCTGAGCTAATCGGGATCAAACCTGTAACCCCAGTTGAAAGCAGTCAGCTATAACTGGTATCCCGAAGGACTAAGGAGTTACCCATAATTGGCAGCTACTCTAATAAGATATATGTCAACCCTTAACTGGCAGGAAGATATCTCAAACCTATGCTAGCTAAGTAGTTGTTGAACTCAGGGACTGCTACTAAAGGTTACACCCTCTATTAGAAGGTGAGCCCCCATCTCTGGGTTCATTCGGCACTAAATCCTACTCCCAACTGAAAGACACTAAGATGCTAACTGGCGCATGCACTGATAACTGATAACTAGTAAGCTCAGGTCATGGTATTCTAAAAATAATAGTGCATACGGATTGTAGGGTAATTATTAACACATAAGCTGATTTCATCGTGAATATGAATATATGAGTATACTGATAAGATTTATGGATTAACTATCAGAGTACTTGAAAAGCTGAATATATGTACATATATAGGTATCGGGTGTTATAGCTCACCAGCACTGAATGAGTATAGAATGAATATGATATCAAACTTTAAATACTGTATTAAGTGATTATGGTTCAAAGACTCAAACATGGGCATTTCATTAAACATGTGAAAATCATAAGCTTATACATGAGAATATCGTAAACATGAGGGATACAATAGTATTTCATGGAAAAAATCATAACTTTGGATTTATCCTGAATCAACTGAAGATGACTTGGAATTACAACATTCAAAACATAATATGACTCATTCCACTTGAAAGCACTTATAATCATAACTTGAAATTGAATTAAAAAGAGATTCTTGGAGATAGTTTAACTTTAACATGTAAAACTCATATTTTAAAACCAAAAAGGGTTCTTGAATTCCATGGGTGAAAGGGGACCCATGGATGAACTCCTAGATACCTTAATTAGATGGATTCTTGAGTATTTCTTTAACTTGAAGCTTGAATTATTGTTCTTGGGTAAAAGGAGGGTCTTTACGTGAGTTGATTTGAAGAAGATGGCAAAATAATGCCCTTCTGGGTGCTTTAACTCTTTCCTTGGACGTTTAGAGCTGGGGGAAAGGGCCATAGTGCCTCTTGAACCTTAAGAAGCTAGAATAGAGGGGGAATAATCTCTGCGTCATGTCCCATATCGTGTGGAAAGAGAAATGTGTCACACCTCATATCGCGTAGAGAGAGCAACGCGCTGCAGCCAAATCACGGATCCTTATTGACTCTCACGAAAATGGCCATAACTTTTTGATTGGGGTATCGGATTAAGGCAAAATTGGTATCGTTGGAAAGATAACACAATTATCTATCATTTGGTGGGTCTTGAGCTTGAAAATTCCACGTGAAGAAAAAGTTATACACATTCAAAGTATACCCTTGTAGAATCAGATACAAAGATTTGGTTGAATCAAAGGCTCTTAGCTCAACTTTGTTCTAAGTGATTCCTATGAACAATATTTCACCTTGAAAGCACTTCACACACTAGGATAATGATCATGAAATATGTATTCACATAAAAATCATGGGATTAAAGTTTATACACGTAGGAACGATGGTTCAAAGTCTAGCCCAAAAATGTGGGGTGTTATTGTACCCCATAAGTATATGGTCACCGTGACCAACCCTCATGTCGGCAAACACGAGTATCTAGTATCCATCCATTGAACTCACACCATCACGATTAGCTATCACAACCCACCATTATTACCAATTAAAACATTTAGCACATAACCAAACCATCAATTCCAGAGTTTATTACTAAGGCATTATGAAGTGGTATCGTCATACCGACTATAGTTTGCAAGCAATATCAATATCCAACACTTAGATTCCCATGTACCCATAGGACTTTCAATCAATCAAAACCATGGCCACCAATGTCTTTCCAAATCATTTAATTCAATCAAACCATTTAAGGTTCCATTACCATATAATGCAATGTAAGGTTTTTAATAAAACTCAAACTAAGTGACAAAAACGTTCTCATTGGCATTTTAACAAACATATTAAGGGTATATTTTCAAAACCAAAATCAAGAACCAATTAACCATTCCCATGCAACCACATGTTCAAACCAACATTATAATATGAAAACTATAAAAAAGACATGGGAAAACATCATCCAACCAAGAACAACCAAAACCCTCAACATAAATTTCAAAACCAACACAAACCCATAATAATGCCATGAAAATAATTAAGTAAAACATGCTTTTAGTTTGAACGAACAATAGGGGAGGAGTAACATGCCTTAGATACAAAAAATGAAGGATAGATTTGCTCTTGAAATCCCCTAATTGAATAACCTTCAGGAAACCCTAGCCTCTTTCTTGAACAAAAAGCTTGAAAGATATTTGAGAGTGTTTAAAGTATTTTTTGAGTGAGAATAATAGGGTAAATGAAGTCCCAATAGTGTTTTAAGTCATGGGTCAAAAGAAGTTAAGACGAGAAATATCCAGAATATCCTCAACTTAATTTGTAAAAATCTCGCAGGTAGGTATGGATGGACCATTCCACTCATACCAATATCATATGAGTGGTACCATCCACTTGTACCCAAGACATAAATTTGGACTCCATATTCTATCTAACATACGACTACCCTTACCTAAATTGTACCATCACTATACTACAAGTATCTACCTAGTCATACCCTAAGCAAAATGTCAAGGTTAGATAATGAACAACATACGGTTTGGAGCCTACCTCTCGTATAGTATACATACAACTTGTATGATGTCCACTCGCACCTTGGACAGAAAACACCCAAAACCATACTGAGTAACATACGACTATGACCCCTTAACCTTATCCATATTATACGATAAGTAATCCTGATTTGTATGATGATCAAAATTCTCAAACTCAGAAAATTCCTAGGGACCAGAACCTAAGGCATTTCAAATATGATTGCAAGCTAAGTCAATCATTCCAAACCAATTCATGTAACCACTAGACTCCCAAGTTTAATTTAAATCCAAAACCATGGCTACCCAGGGCATTCCAAATCTATTTATATCCATTTATACTATAATGCAATACAATGATTTCAAAATACAATTTAAATTATGCAATTTCTCATATTCAAAATCAAGTTTACAAGGTAGGTTAAGGTTAATGCCATTACCAAGGAAAAAATAAATCAATTTTACTGAAACCCATGTCACCAATTTGAACCATAATAACAATGCGCTCATTCAATCCCAAAACACATCAATTAAAGTTTTAATACTCAATTTAATACATAGGAAAAGTAATTCAAGGGATAACAAAAAAAAACCTCAATCCAATTTCCAAACCATCAATTTAAACAAATGAATATTAAGTAAATAAATGCAACAATGTAAACATACAAGTTAGGAATGAGCAACATGCCTGAAATATAAAAGAAATTGAAAAGAGATCGAAGTTTGAAGCCCGAATGATGAAATCTTTATAAAACCCATGAACTTTCTTGGTTTGGGTGTTAAAGAGAAAAGCATAATGTTTTGATCTTGATGACTGGAGGAAAAAGTGGTCATCTAGTGTTTGTAACTCGTTTAAGGATAAAAGGACCCAAAGCCCTTCACCCCAAGTGAAAAAAAATTGGATGAATTTAATATAGGATCATGGAACGCCACTATGCAAAGCTTAGCCTCCGTGCCACACTCTTATCGCGGAGTCTAAGTGGCATGGCACGCCACTATTGCGGAGGCTTATTGCCTCGGAGTTCTAAAATGGCCCCTAACCCACTCTAAAAAACTTGAAACTTTCCCTAAACATCCTTTCAACACCCTTAATCATAATTCAAATCAAAAAGTAACCTTATGCATATGGGAGAGTCTAAAATAAAATGGTTGAAATTTTATGAGGTCTTACAATACCTATGCATCCTTTTTAGGAGAAGGAAACCTAATAAAAATGAAATGAAAAGATAAGAACTATCTTACATGGCCCACTATTCTAAAATTAGTAAGCACCTATCCTATCACACACTTCTACGCTAGGCACACACTCCTATGCTAATAAAGATAAAATTACACCACCCTTTATTCAAAACAATCCCTAAAAAATGTAATGAAGCCTAATACCATGAAAAACTAAAAATGTTAGTGGTGTATGGCAACATGAGCAAGCAAGTGACTGGGTATCTTGTATGTGGCTTCCAAGTAGGTAAGTGAATTACTTGTAAGCTTTTTGAAAGTAGGTGGGTATGATTCTTGTAGATGTCTAGCAAGTGGCTAGATAAGCAGTTTGTAGGCAAACCCTTTGAAAGGGTTTTGAAATATCCAAAGTCTTGGACCCTTGAAAAATTTCCAAGGTTTTGGACTCACTAGGCTTAGTACATGTCACAAACCGAATTGAGGCCCTGGCTGTGATGGGCATCTCAAACCCTAAAGGCCCGAGAGCCCACCTTAACTGGCAATCATATGCATAATTCATAAAAATCAAAATACTGATGAAAATTGAAATCATAACCATCTTATCATTTCAATTAAACAATACAAACATACGTTCATAAGGACCCAAAAACCATCTAACACATGTCTGCGAAATCTCTGTTAAATTGAAAACAACATCTGTCTAGAACCAAGACAAGGCCCCCAATTAAACTATGAACTAAAATTGGGGGCTAAGAGTTATATGAACTCAAGCCATCTTCGCATAACCAATTAGCTCTCTTTAAGCCAAAATTTAGTCCATTAAGACCATACTTCATGCTTTTAAGACATTACATACTTAATCTGCTAAGGGCATGTCATCACCGGGTATCATCATACCCAAACTTGCAAGCCATATCATATCATATCATAATCCATAGCCCTTTTATTAAATAGGTCATATAGACGGCTACTCCTAAAGATTTAAATATTTCATGTGAACGTGCTTAATTCAAACACTTGCAAACGTATACAAAATATTTTCTTGTGAAATACATTATCTTATGGTGGCCAATCATTCTTTTGAACACATGCTTCACATTCTATCAACTTAATGGACTCGAAAGTAAGGATATTTTTCCCTCTCATCATGTCATAAACCATGTCGACCACAATAATGTTATGGAACTTACTTTTGAAACCCTTTTTCATACATTCAGAATAACTCGTAATACAAATTGATATTATATTTCATATCAAGAGAGGGAATTCATAGTTCATGCTCTCAATTAAAATTTCCAAAATTGAAAGCATATATATAAGGGTCTACAATTCAATTCCACGAGAAGAATTCGATACCATATGTATACTTTCATTTAAAATGATTTCATGCTTTTTGAAACAATATTAAAACCTATCTTTGTGACATGATAAAAAAAACTTTAAACATTGATAAAAACTAACAAAATTTTATGCCCATGGAGTTTAGGATAGTCCCACATACCTTAAGTTGCTTAGCTTGAAGGATTTAACACTATCCTTTACTCTTTCTTGAAAATCTTAAACTTCGTGTGACTAGATTCTTTATATTTAGGGAAGAGGGAAGGGTTTGTTTGAGTGTAATTTGTAAGAGAATGAGGACTTTCATGACCTGATAACGTTATTAATTAAGATTGGACAAATAGAATTGATAGAAAAAGACATAATTGGCCCTCAGAGATTTAAACTCATAAATAAATCCCATTTTGGGACCCCACTGTGATGCACCAAGTGGTCCATTTCTATAGGCACTACGACGCAGTGCAATCACGGTGACCTACTATTTTCGAAATCCAAACACAGCCCAATCCTTGTCCAAAAAATCTGAAACTTCCCCGAGACATGCCCTTTACACCCCTGAACATGAATTACCTCAAAAATCTACGTCTTGAGTTCAGGAAAATCAATTTAAAAATCACTAAAGTAAAGGGCTTAAAAATATGCCTAAGTCTTTCAACACTTAGAAAAATTTCAGGCTTGAAATTCTCTATGAATACAACTATGAGTGGTATAAAGTCAAGAATGCTATGGGGTATTACATTATCCCCCCTTGGGATCATTCATCCCTGAATGATGACTCGGGACACAGACAAGCACAATCTCAAACACACAAAAGAAAAAGATAGATAGATAGAGAAAGAGAGAGAAACAGTGGTATATAGTTTGTACCTTCAATATCATCATCCATGGTTTCAAATAGAGCCGGATACCTTGCACGCATGTCCTCCTCAGACTCCCAAGTAGCTTACTAACCTTTTTAATTCTTCCACAATACCTTAACCGAAACTATCTCCTTACTTCTCAACTTCTAAACTTGGCGATCCAAAATAGGAATGGGTTCTTCTTCATATGATAGAGAGTCTTTTACTTTGATATCCTCTACAGAAAACACCAAGGAATGATCTCAAATATACTTTTTCAACATGGATACATGAATTACTAGATGAACAGAAGTTAGACTCACGGGCAAATCTAACTCATAAGCAACCCCACAGATCTTTTCTCACAATTTGGTATGGTCCTATATAACGAGGACTAAGCTTCCCTTTCTTTCAATAATGAATGACTCCTTACATAGAGGAGACTTTTACAAATACCCACTCATCAACCTAGAACTATAACACTCTTCTTCTAACGCCACCATAGGACTTTTGACGATTCTGAGATATCTTTAGTCGCTCCCTAATGATCGTTACCTTCTCCATCACCTGATGAACAACGCCAGGCCCAAATAATTAGTTTTCAACCACTTCATGCCACCCAATCAGAGACTTATATCTCCTTCCATAAAGTTCTTCAAAAGGAGCCATCTGTATACTAGAATGGTAGATATTATTGTAGGTGAATTCTATCAATAGCAAATGATCCACCCAACTACCCGTGAAGTCTATCATACAGGACCTTAACATATCTTATAAGGTCTGAACGGTGTGTTTTACTTGCCCATCTATCTGAGGGTGAAAGGCGGTACTCAGGTTTACTTGGGTACCTAAACCCCTTTAAAAAGACCGCCAAAACTGCAAAGAGAAATGCATACCTTGGTCGGATATGATAGACACCGAAATACTATGCAAATAGACTATCTCTCAAATGTACAACTTAGCATAGTCATCCCCTGAATAATTCATCCGCATTTAAAGAAAATCAGCGGACTTGGTCATTCAGTCTACAATCACCCAAATGGAGTCATATTGGTTTTGAGTCTTTGGGAGCCTCATAATGAAGTTCATATTAATCATCTCCTACTTCCACATAGTCAAAGCTATCTCTTGGGAAGTGCCACCTAGTCTCAAATGTTCTACCTTAACTTGTTGACAATTCAAACCCTCAGAAACAAAATTACCAACATCTCTTTTTATATTATTCCACCAGTAAATAACCTTATGGTCATAAAACATTTTTATAGAGCCTGGGTGAACAACATACTTTGAAGTGTGAGCTTCATCAAGAATTCTTTCTTGCAATTCATCCACATTCGGTACACATAACCTACTTTGATACCTTAGAATTCCATCACTTACAATTTCAAATGCCATAACATTTTGTTGACCAACATCCTTCTTAATTGCAACAAGATTGGGTCCTCACCCTATTTCTCCTTAACTTTTTAACACAGGAAAGATTTAGCTACCTCGTGAATGAACACCCCTCCATCTTTGAAATCTCAAAGTCAAACTCCCAAATTTGTAAGCCGATGAATATCCTTCACCATATTCCTCTTTCCTTCCTCAACATGAGAAATACTACCCATTGACAACCTATTAAGGGCAACGACCACCATATTGGCCTTGCCTGAATGATAGTGCATGCTCATGTCATAATCTTTTAACAACTCCAACCACCGTCTCTGCCTAAGATTCAATTCTTTCTGTGAGAAAACATACTGTAAACTTTTGTTATAAGTGAATATATCATTATGTACCCCATACAAATAATGATGCCATATCTTAAGCGCGAATACTACTATTGCTAACTCTAAGTCATGGGGGGGATAATTCTTTTTGTGCACCTTTAACTGCCTATATGCATAAGCCAGCACCATACTATACTGCATAAGCGCACACCCAAGTCCCACCCGAGATGCATCACAGTACACAAAAAAGCCCTCTGTACCCTCGAGAAGGGTCAATACTGGTGTGGTAGTCAACTTGTCTTTCAGTTTCTCAAAACTATTCTCACAAGAGTCAGACCACAAAAATTTCCCTTTTTTCTGAGTCAATTTATTAAGTAGAGCAGCTATGAAGGAAAAACTCTCTACAAACCTTCTGTAATACCCTACTAAACCTAAGAAGCTCTGGATATCAGTTGGAGTCATTGGTCTAGGTTATTTTCTAACTGCCTCAACATTTTAGGATTTAATCTTGATTCCCTCACTAGAAATAATGTGCTGCAGGAAAGCGATATCACTAAGCTAGAATTCACATTTGGAAAACTGTGCATACAACTCATTATCTTTGACGGTCTGAAGATGATTCGGAGGTGATTGGTATGCTCCTTCTCACTCTTAGAGTAAACCAAAATATCATTGATAAAGACTATAATAAACATATCTAGAAACTGTCAGAACACCCTATTCATTAGGTCCAGAAAGTTTGCGGGGGTATTAGTCAGTCCAAAGGACATAACTAAGAAGTCAGTGGCTATATCAGGTTTAGAAAGCTATTTTGGGAACATCAACCTCCATAACCTTCAACTGATGATACCCCGAACGAAGGTCTATATTAGAGAAATATTTGGCACCCTAAAGTTGGTCAAAGAGATCATCAATTCTACGAAGAGGGTATTTGTTTTTTATGGTTACTTTGTTCAGTTGACGATAATCTTTACATATACGGAGGGGGCTGTCTTTCTTATGCACGAAGAGTAAGCGTACACCCTAGGGAGAAATATTGGAATGGATAAAGACCTTGTCAAGAAGATCTTTTAACTGTTCTTTCATCTCTTTCAATTCTACAAGAGCCATTTAGTATGGTGTAATAGAAATAGGATGAGTGTCCAGTCACAAATCAATGCCAAAATCTATCTTCCTATTAGGTGGTATCCCAGGGAAATCATCGAGAAAGACTTCCAGGAGTTCATTAACTACAGGGACAGACTGGAAGAAAGGAATTTTAGTACTGTAATCATTGACCCGAATAAGAGGATACAAACAATCCTTGGATATAAGTTTATAGGCTCTGAGATAAGATATAAACTTCCCCCTAGGTGCTAAAGAATACCCCTCTCACTCATTCACTGGTTTATTTAGAAGGGATAAAGTGACTTTTCAGGTTCTATAGTATAATATGTCATAACATGAATGGAGCTAATCCATTCCTAAAATAGCATCAACGTCAATAATATCAAGCTCTACAAGATCCACCACTATATCGTGATGACAAACAGACATAACACAGTTTCTATACACCCTCCTAGCCATAATAGATTCACCAATAAAAGTGGAAACAGATAAAGGTTTTGGGATATTTTTAGGCTCAAAACCAAAACTAACTGCCACATAAGGGGTCATATAAGACAAGCAAGACCCAGGATCAAGTAACACATACACATCATAAGAGAAGATTTATAATATACCCATAACAAATCTAGCAAAGCCTTCACATCCTGGTGAATAGATAAGGCATATAATCGGTTACGACCACCTCAAATAGTAGAAATAGTACCCTTCTATAGAGGGGCTATGGAATTTGTCTAAGATCTAATACCTCCAGTACTCCCAATAGCTAAGGGACAATACCTCTGAATATGGTCTGCCTACCCATACTTATATCACGCATTACTCCCTGAATAGTATTTCACTAGAGGGCTGACATACACCCTTCTGGGACTGAGTACCCAACATCTTAGTCCCATTGTTCTGCTTGGAGTGGTAAAACTACTGATCGATGAAAGGCTTGGGTGCCGGGGCACTTGCTGAGGACTAAGAATTGCTCCAAAACTTGTTCTTAGACCACTTATTTCCCAAATTACCACCCTAATGCCGACTGATATTTTGATCCATAGACCTAGCTCTCTTTGTTTCCTTTTCTTTTTCCCTTACCTTTGCCAGCCTCTTCTTCTCCTCTTCTATTTGTTGCATATGCACCGATAACCTAGAAAAATCCATGTCCCTATTCAGCATTGCTCCCTTACATTCTAACACCAAATTATCCGAGTGACTAGATAAAAACTTTCTTATGAGAGCCCTCATGTTGCCCACTAACTCTGTAACATAACGAGATAGCTGAGTGAACTTCAATGTATACTCCTTAAAACTTATCTTTCCTTGTTTGAGATTCACAAATTTCTTCATCCTTAGCTTCTCTCAGTTCCTGGGGGATGAAATGGTCAAGGAAATCTTCTACAAACTCAACCTAGACAGAAAGTTCAGCATCACAATCCTTTAAATCCTCCCACTCATTATACCACTGGTTAACTACGTCCTTCAACTAATAGGCTGCCAACTCAACCCCTTCAACTTCATTAGCATGCATAACTCTACAAAAATTTCTCCATTTTATCAATGAAACCTTGGGGGTCTTCCACAACTTTTGTGTTAGTAAAGGAGGGCAGGTTTAGCCTTATAAATTGGACAACTCGAGTAAGTTCAAACAAACAAGACACAGAACCTACATCTTTCGACCGACGGGATTGAGAGGCCACTAGCTGGGTAATTATATAGATAGACTGTCAGAACTCAGCATTCGAAACTTCTCTTTGAGGAGGCTGGGGACGGTTAACACTAGTTCATGGATCTTGAGGTGGACTAGTTTGCATCGGAGGAACTCTTGGAGCAACAACAAACTCTGGATTATGAGCTCTATTAAGGGTCTGCATCCCATAAGTAGGGCGGACATCGTCAGCTTGAGTATTTTATATATTGGATCTATGGGGAGGCATGATCAACTTCTGAAATATAGGAAATCATTGATTAAATGAAATTCAGACTCTATAGCACAAATTAAATTATGAAAGAAAAGAGAAACATTCCTAAATGCCCAGTAGCCTCCTTCTTATAGGTATGGCGCGCTACACACCCATAAAAAGGACTCTACCCGACTCGATTTTGCAGACACCCTCGAACCATGAACCATGCTCGGATACAAAGTTAGTCATGACCCAAATCGAGGCCCTGGCTATAATGGGCATCCCAAACTGTGATGGTCTAAGAGCCCACTTCAACTGGCAATCATTTCATAATTCATAAAAATCAAAATACAGAAGAAAATTGAAATCATGACCATCTTATCATTTTAATTTACCAATACGAACATACGTTCATAGGGACCCAAAAACCATCTAATGCAAGTCTCTGAAATCTCTATTAAATTTAAAACAACATCTGTCTAGAATTGGGACAGGGCCCCCAGCTGGACCATGAACTAAAATTAAATAACAACATTATATGAATCAAGGCCTTCCGAAATAAGAAAGGCTCACCAACGTCAACTACCAGACAACTATCTACTCCTTAACAGGACCCCAGGACGGAGCCTCAGATCCTGAAATATAGGGGGCCAATACAAATGTACTGGTATGTGAAACAATCCAAAATAACTATACTTATAGAACATAGGTGAGAGAAATTGATAAAATATTTAACATGAGGTACATCAAAATATATGGGCATAACTTAACAACTTTCAAATATTTTCTTGAAATCTTGGATCAACTCTTCATATTTCTTCTGAGCTAGATGGTACACCCTACAAACGTACTTATCCATGGGATATATGAACTTCGCCCTTAACTCAGAAGCCAATCCCCCAATCCTAGTTTCCCGCAAGGATTGGGGTCTGTCATTCGTACTATGCCATAAGGTTGTTGCCAGCGTACAAACCGTAACATAGAACATCATAAACCCACATCAGCAAAACATAATTTTGGGCTAAGAGTTATATGAATGCAAGATTTCTTCAGGTAACCAACTAGCTCTCTTTAATCCTAATTTTAGTACTTTATGACCACACTTCATGCTTTTAAAACATTACATACTTAATCTGCTAAGGGCATATCATCACAGGGTATCGCCAGACCCAGAATTGTAAGCCATATCGTATCATGTCATAATTCATAGCCCATTTATAAAATAAGTCATATAGATGGCCACTACCAAAGATTTAAATATATCATGAGAACATGTTTAATTGACACACTTGCAGACATATACAAAACATTTTCTTATGAAACACATTATCTTATGGTAGCCAATCATTCTTTTGAACACATATTTTAATTTCTATCAACATAATGGACTTTCGTAAATTAGAAGATTTTGCCCTCTCACTATGTCATACACTATGTCAACCACAATAATGTTAAGGAACTTACTTTCAAAACCTTTCTTCATGTATTCGAAATAACCTGCATACAAGAAGACATTAGATTTCATATCAAGAGAGGGAATTTGTAGTTCATGCTCTCAATTAAACTTTCCAAAAATGAAAAGATATATATAAGGGACTACAATTCAATTCCACGAAAAGAATTCAATATAATATGTACACTTTCATAAAAAAATGATTCCATGACATGCTTTTCGAAACAATATTAAAACCCATCTTTGTGACATGATCATAAACCCTTAAACATTGATAAAAACCAACAAAATCTTATGCCCATGGAGTTTAGGATAGTCCCACATACCGTAAGTTGCTTAGCTTGAAGGATTTAACCCTAGCCTTGACACTTTCTTGAAAATTATAAACTTGGAATAACTAGATTCTTGGTCTTTGGGGAAGAGAAAAGGGTTTGTTTGAGAGTACTTTAGAAAAGAATGAGGATATTCATGCCCTAATAATGTTATTAATTGAGATTATATGAATAGAATTGATAGGAAAATAAATAATTTCACCTCAAGCATTTCAACTCATAACAGAATCCTATTTTAGGACCCCCACCACGACTCAAGTCCAGCGCTATAGGCACCGCGATACGGTGCAATCATAGTAACCCACTATTTTCGAAATCCAAACACAACTCAATCCTTGTCCAAAAAGTTAAAAACCTCCCCGAGGCATGCCCTTTACACATCCAACATGATTTACCTCAAAAATCTATATCTCGAGGCTGGGAAAACCAATTTAAAAATCACTAAAGTTATGGGCTTAAAAATATGCCTAAGTCTTTCAACACTTAGAAAAATTTTAGGCTTTAAATTCTCTTTGCATACAACTATAAATGGTATCAAGTCAAAAATGCTAGGGGGTATTATAGTATGACTCAAGGATCTCACTCTTACCCTTTAGATATGAGTTAGGGGTCTCCTTGATGATTCACTCGTATCCTAGGTAGCATGTTTAGCATTTATACTACCCAAGATGAAACTTCCCTTGGTATGAGTTGAATAGAGGGATACATAAGGCCTAGTCATATGTTGCCTAAGGTGTTGTCTTGAGGAATTTGCCAATGATATGAGTTGTGGGTATGATTGGGGGTGTCACTCATACCCTTAAGGTAAGACTAGGGAGGTGTGAGTCATATAGAAACTAGTACGTAGGGTTTTGGCATGGTTTTATGTATGATTTGGGGGTACCACTCATAATCTAGGATACGGATGGTAAGGGAGATTTGTACCCCTTGACGTGACTTGTTTTAAATTATAATTCAAGGTTAGTTTGGACATTTTCTACACCCAAAACCTTATGTACTCATGTTATATAAACTTTGGTAGCCTTCTATAACACTTTTTAAAGTATTAAAATACCACAATTACTCTCTCAAACTCACTCTTGAAAGATTGGAGGCTAGGGTTTCTCAAGTATTCTTCAAAGGGCTCAAAGGTCAAGATTCCGTCCGTGAATCTTCATGTATAAGGCATGTAATTCTTTCCTCATTGTTATTTCTAACTAAAGGAATGTGTTTTGTGTTTTAAACATTATTTTATGAATCAGGAATGGTGGTTTTCAAAACATATGTTAAGGGTCTTGATGCATATAATTCGGTATTGGTTTAAACTATGGTTTTACATATTTTTTGTTATGGTTCGAATATGTGGTTATTTCTTGGTTATGGTTTAACAAATGGATCTTGAGTGACTCAAATTATGATCGTTTATGCATTGGTTTTGGTCTTGGTAAAGGTATTCCCTCAACATATTTGATAAAATGCCTCAAAGAATGTTTTACTCTATTATTGAACTTTCATTGGAATTCTTGCATGGTTTGGTTTGGTAATGGAACCTTAAATGGATTTGGGTGGTTTTTCATGGCTTAAATAATATAAATGATTTAAATGTTTGGCATGGTTTAAAATGGTTGGAATGGTTTAAAGGGTAATGGCTTTGGTGGTCATGGTTGACCTATTTTGAATACCTAGCAGGATACATGGAGATCCCTCAAGTGAATGCATTAATGGAATTGGTTTAAATGTCGTGGAAAGGTAAAAGGCTAAATGGCTATGCTTGTGGGTGATGTTCCGTCTTTTGACGGAACATTTTACATCATTTTCTAGAGATAATTATATGTTTTCAAGCAACTGATATTGTATTTAATACTGGATTTTATTGTTTTTAGGTCAAAGAGTTAGCTGAAGAAAAAACTTGGAAAACTAGCAGAAATAGGCCACTGACGGTCAAGCTGGCGGACCGTCAGATATGTGACTGACCGTCAGGGTGACCGTCAGAGTTAAACAAAGAGGACAAATTGAGTGCTCCCAGTGATGGTCCAAGCGATGGTCATCCAGATCTCTGAACGATCACTAACTTGGCCGTCAGGCTGAAACAGAGAATGGCCTTTCAGAGGATCAAGCAATAGCTCATGTGGAAAATCACCAGGCCAGCGTTGGTCCGCCAGTCTTACTATCACCACTTAACCAGAAAGTAGCCAATTGGGACCTTCAACGATGGTCCATATGATGGACCGTTAGGCCTTCGATGGGCCATTAAAGTGATCGTCAACCATGATGCATCTTTAATTAGTTCAAATTTCAAATTTGCAGGACTTGGGAACATATAAATACCCAGTTTTGTTTTATTTAGGTATGTTTTATCATATTTTCCAGCTAGAAACATTATTGTTCGTATTATTCTAGGATTCAAGCAAGAATTGTGCATCTAGTTATCTTTATTCATATTCTCATTGAAGATTCAAGAACAATT
This sequence comes from Capsicum annuum, assembly GCF_002878395.1. Classification (NCBI taxonomy): domain Eukaryota; kingdom Viridiplantae; phylum Streptophyta; class Magnoliopsida; order Solanales; family Solanaceae; genus Capsicum; species Capsicum annuum. Next base: position 57,261 of record NW_025891974.1, on the reverse strand, counting down.
ATTGTAACCTTTTTAAGTAATTCTTTGAATCCATTTGTAAAGAACACAATGATTTTCTCTTCTTCTTATCTTGAGAAGTGTGGCTAAACTCCCATAAGTAGGGTTATGGGAGCTTTAATTTGAATAACTGATTGGGGTTGTAAAAATACTTAATTTCCATATGTAATTAAAATTGTATAAACCTGTGATGCCCTGAAATCTCATCCCGAGACATCACACGGTGCTTAAGGCTACAAGTAGCCCTATGCTAACCCTTTGAGCCAGCTACTACTTCTGGAACTTACTTCAAGTTAATTAGACCGAATAATAGTATGTCATATCACGTCTTGACTGAAATAAAGTAGAACACTGTCTGAATAATAAAGTACTGAAAAGTCTCAAGAAAACAACTGACAGTCTGACAAAGCTCTACTACTAAGGTACTGGAGATTCATTGGGATAGACCCCCCAAATGAATCAAACTGGGGACAATAAAATCAACTACTTTGAATATTGAAAGCCTGGAGAAATAGGTTCCCAAACCATGAGGACTCACCAACAGTGAAATTGTAGATAGAGGTACTCAGAAATCATTGTCGTTGCTGAGGCTGAGCACCTAAACGTACATTATGTGGCAATGTAGCACATAGACATATATGTGGATCAGTACTTTGGGAATGTACTGAGTATATGGAGATGCATGCAATAATTAAATAATATCATCAATCTTTATAAAAATCATGCATGCTAACATAAATGTCTTACATAGCTTGAGTAAATCTGAAATCTAATTCTTGTAAATCATAAATGATAAAATAGGTACTATAAATCTTGTGAGTTATTTCACTTGGTTCTAACATCTGTATGCTCTGATTGTTTCTGAAAACTTGTAAGCACAAATAAAAGGAATCTAAAAACAACAACTTTCAAAGAATATACTCTTATCTTAGGGAGAATAGGGGACTTCTTTTGAAACTGTAGGATTTTAGATCTTTAAGAGACTGTGGGACTTTTGGGAGTTTCTTCTAATCGACATAAACCATGTGAGCTGACATGGAGTCCAACATCTTACCAATGTTGGGGAGAACTGTTCTACCCTTTCCATCAGAATAGAACCTTAACTTAAGTGATCACTTATCTTAGCCCACTAGGGGCAAATCATAGACCTATGGTGGCTTGTAGTTCTGGGGCATGAGACCTTAGAATCATACCCAACTCAGTGCTAAATACTACTCCCATACTTAGGCTCAGAACTTTTAGGAAATCCACCTTAAAATAATACACGAATATATATATATAGTGAAAGCCAAACTAAGTTTCTCTTTCCTTTAAATAGTATATAATGTGGATTCCTATCTTAACTTAGTATCAAAGATCAGACTTTCATTTATAACAAGATACTTGTTTGTTAAAGTGTGCTAATAGCATACTCTTCATGAAGCATTATAATTCATACTTGGGTTTAAGCATATATATATATACTCAAAGGGTCACAATTTCATAATGAAGCTAGATTATTGACATTAACCTTGGAAACACTTGAAAATATCAATTCATTGTAGGGATATGCAATTTATAGCATAAATTCTCAATTCTAACATAAATAGGTGAAATAAACATGAAATTCAAGATGCAATTAACTTATAAATTCATGAAGTCAAAACAAAGTAGTTTGGTCATAAACACCACTTGCAATTTTATATAGTTACTTAGTAAAAATCAAATCTTTGGGCACAAGAACGAAAGAATTGTTCTTGTTCATGAACTTTAAAGTACTTCTGGGAGTGAATGAACTTGCAATAAGAATAACTATATACCTGAATCTTTTAGTAGAAAATAGATGAATTAATAAAAAGCAGTACCTTCGGCTAAAACTAAGTTTATGGAGAAGATATGGGGGTACTTAGCTCACATATCTGATTCTGCTTCCCAAGTAGCACCCTCGACTGACTGGTTCTGCCAAAGAACTTTGACCAAGGGAACTTCTTTATTCCTTAGGCTATGGATCTGATGGTCTAGAATCTTAACAAGAATTTCTTCATAAGAGAGACTAGTCTAAATATCTGATTTCTCTAAAGGAACTACAACAGCGGTGTCACCGATACATTTCTTAAGTATAGAGATGTGAAAGACAGGATGACCGGATGACAAGTCTGTTGGCAACTCTACCTCATAAGCCATTTTCCCAACATAGCTTAGAATTCTATAAGGGCCAACATAACGGGGACTAAGCTTACCCTTTTTTCCAAATCTCTCCACCCCTTTCATGGGTAAAATCTTCAAATACACCAAATCACCTACCTCAAACTCGAGGTCCCTTTTTCTCAAATCTGTATATGACTTTTGGTGACTCTAGGTTGTCTTTAATCTTTCTCTAATCAACTTAACCTTTTACAGCACCTCAAACACTGTATCAGGCTCAAGCAAAGCAGCTTTACCTACTTCAAACCAACCGATGGGTGATCTGCATCTTTTCTCATAAAGAGCCTCAAATGGGGCCATTTGGATTCTACAATGGCAAATGTTGTTATATGCGAACTCAACCAATGGCAAATGCTTATCTCAACTTCCTTTGAAATTAAGAGCACATGTCCTCAACATATCTTCCAGAGTCTGGATGGTCCTCTTAGCTTGATTATCTATCTATGGATGAAAAGTGGAACTAAGATGATCTTGGGTACCAAGACCCTTCTGAAAAGCTCTCCAAAACTAAGAAGTAAACTGAGTACCACTATCCAAGATAATAGACAAGGGAACTCCATGCAGTCTGACTAACTCTCAGATATACAACTTAACATAATCCTCAACTGTATAAGATGTATGCACTGGCAGGAAATGCGCTGACTTAGTCAACTTGTCTACAACAACATAAATTGAATCATGATGATGATGCAATAAGGGTAAACCAGTCATAAAATCCATAGTTATCTCTTCCCATTTCTAAGTAGGAATGCTGAACTCTTGCAATATGTCACCACGTCTTTGGTGCTCTACCATAACCTATTGAAAAGTTGTACATTTTTCTATAAACTCAGCAATATCCTTTTTTATACCACTCCATTAATAGATTTTTCGTAAGTCGTGGTACATCTTGGTAGCGCCAGGATGAATAGAATACCGTGCGCCATGCGCTTCAGCCATAATTCTCCACCTCAAATCATCAATACAAGGAACACACAATCAACCCTGAAACCTCAACACACCATCTACCCCTTAGGAGAAAACCTCTACCTTTTGGTCTTTAACTGACTCCTTCAGTTTGACCAAGCTAGAATCCATGTATTGCTTTTCCTTAACTTCCAAAACTAAAGAGAATTCGGAACTACATTGAACCCAAACATTACCTTCAACTAAATCAAGCAACCTAACTCCCAATCTAGCCAAACGATGAACTTCTCGAGCTAACTATTTCTTATTCTTCTCCACATGAGCAATACTGCCCATAGACAACCTGCTAAGGGCATCTGTCAGTACATTGGCCTTGCCCAAATGATACAACACATTTATATCTAAATCTTTTAGCAACTCCAACCATCTCCTCTGACGATAATTCAACTCCTTCTAAGTAAACATATACTGTAAACCTTTATGGTCCATAAATACATCAATATGAACACCATACAGATAGTGTCTCCAGATTTTCAAAGCAAATACCATAGTAGCTAATTCAAGATCATGGGTTGGGTAATTTTTTTTCATAAGGTTTCAACTGTCTAGAGGCATAGGCTATAACCTTACCTTTCTGTATCAATACACAACCTAAATTGACTCTAGAGGCATCACAATACACCATGAAACCGTCTGAACCATAGGGTAATGCCAATACTGGGGCTGACATGAGATGAGTCTTCAAATCCTGAAAACTCTTCTCACAAGAATCTGACCACAGGAACTTAACATTCTTTTAGGTTAGTCTAGATATCAGAGATACAATGGATGAGAAACCTTCAATAAAATGGTGGTAATAGCCAGCTAGACCCAAGAAACTTCTAACGTCTATCAGAGAGATAGGTCTAGGAAAATTTCTTATGGCTTCTGTCTTTCGGGGATCAACTTTAATGCCTTCAACTGAAATAATATGACCAGGAAAGGCTACTGATCATAACTAAAATTTACATTTGTTAAATTTGGCGAACAAGTGATGATCTCTAAGAGTTTGCAAGATAGTTCTAAGATGATTTGCATAGTCATCCTCACTATGAGTGTACACAAGGATATCATCTATGAATACTATGACAAACATATATAGATACAATTGGAACACTCGATTCGTAAGGTCCATGAAAGCTATTGGAGAATTGTTTAGCCCAAGAGACATGACTAGAAACTCAAAATAACCATAGCGGGTTCTGAAGGCTGTCTTTGGAATATCACATTCCCTCACTTTAAGCTGATGATAGTCGGATCTTAGGTTTATTTTTGAGAAATAACTTGAACCTTGTAATTGATCAAACAGGTCATCAATTCTAGGAAGAGGGTACTTGTTCTTGATTGTGACCTTACTTAGCTAACGATAGTCAATGCACATTCATATTGAACTATCTTTCTTTCACATGAACAGGACAGGTGCACCCCATGGAGAAACACTAGGCCTTATGAAACCTTTATCTAGAAGATCTTTCAGTTGCTATTTCAACTCTTTGAGCTCTGCGGGAGCCATACGATATAGAGGAATAAAAATAGGCTGAGCATCGAGAAGAAGGTTAATCTCGAGTTCTATTTCTCTATCAGAAGGTACCCCTGAGACATCTTTTGGAAAAATATCGGGAAACTCATTAACTATACTGATTGATTAAATAGTCAAAGCCAAACTAGATGATAGATGCAACCTTTGGATATCAACTTTCTGGCTTTAAGATAAGATATGAAATGACTCTAGGGAGATATCGAACTTTTGGACCACTCAAAACTGGCTCATCTGGAAACTAAAACTTAACCATACGAGTACGACAGTCTATAGATGCATAACAGGAATAAAGCCAATCCATACACAGAAATAGATCAAAATCGACCATATCTAGCTCTATTAAATCTGCGTATATGACCTTATGAAGAACGATAATAGGACACTTTTTGTAAACTTTTTTAGCAACAACTGTCTTACCTATGGGGGTAGAAACTAGGAAATGCTCAAGAATCTTTTCGAAACTTATCTAAAAATTCACAGCAACTAACGGGGTCACATAAGAGAAACTAGACCCAGGGTCCAACAATACATACATATCAAAATGAAAGACACGAAACATACCATTAACAATATTTGGTGAATCTTCTGGCACCTGGTGGGATGACAAAGCATAGAATTGATTCTGGCGCTGATCGCCAGCAGTACTGGATGAAGCACCCTGAGAAAGGGCTGGACATGCTATAGGAGCCGGTACACTGGTAGCCTGAGTCTAGGGAAGAACATCTCTATTTCCTTGCTTAGCATACGGACACTCTCTAAGTCTATGGCCCAACTTTCCACAACCATAACAACTCTTCTGCTCTACCAAGCACTCGTCGGGATGGGTCCTATCACAATTAGCATATGGGGGATAATTGGGCTTGCCACTCATACTGTGTTGAGATATGGACATAGAAGACTTATTTCCCTGCTCTTATCTATTGTGGGAGCACTAGCTGATGAAGGCACGGGCATAGCTGACCAATTGATGGGTCATTAAGATACAATTGTGGGTCCTCACCTACCTTTGACCCAAAGATTTTGGGCGGGTTCATCCTTATAAAGTAATGAAGCCTGCTGGAAGCTGCATCACCCCCTTGCTGATGCGGAATAGCAGCCTGATTATTGGCTTGCATAGTAGCAGTCACAGCTTGGGTTAGCGTCTAAAAAGTAGCTCAAAATTTTGTATGAGACACATTCTCATTCAGGGGATCAACTGGTTAGGGTGGCTAATTGTCATTTCAATGGGCATTAGCTATGCGAGGAGGAATTTTTTGTCAAGAAAGAGCATGAGTTAATAGAAGATAGAGACAACTGTAGGAACGATGACTTTTGAAAAAAAGAAAATACTTTTCAAAAAACATCTCGTAGAATTTTGAAAGAAAGCAATGACTTTTCGTAAAATGTCTCATATCCTAAAACATCTATATAACGCAGATTGTCTGAATCCCTAGGAATCTCTAAACCTTAGGCTCTAATACCGATTTGTAACGCCCTGAAATCTCATCCTGAGATGTGACACAGTGCTTAAGCCTACAAGTAGCCCTAAGCTAACCCTCTGAGCCTGCTACTACTTTTGGAACTTACTTCAAGTTAATTAGATCGAATACTAGTATGTCATATAACATATTGACTGAAATAAAGTATAACACTATATGAATAATAAAGTACTAAAAAGTCTCAAGAAAACAACTGACAGTCTGACAAGCCTCTACTACTAAGGTACTAGAGAGTCATTGGGACAGACCCCCAACTGACTCAAACTGAGGACAATAAAACCAAATAATTTGAATATTGAAAGCCTAGAAAAATAGGTCCCCAAACCATGAGGACTCACCAACTATGAAAGTATAGATACAGGTACTAGGAAACCACTGTCACTGTTGAGGATAAGCACCTGAGCCTATATTATAAGGACATATAGCACATAGAAATATATGTGGATTAGTACTTATGAATGTACTGAGTATATGGGGGTGCATGCAATAAGTAAAAATATATCATCAATATTTATAAAAATAATGCATGCTAACATAAATGGCTTACATAGCTTGAGTAAATCTGAAATCTAATTCTTGTAAATCATAAATGATAAAGCAGGTAGTATAAATCTTGCGAGTCATTTCACTCAGTTCTAAAATCTGTATGCTCTTCTTGTTTCTCAAAACTTTTAAGCACAAATAAAAGGAATCTTAAAACAATAACTTTCAAAGCATATACTTTTATCTTAAGGAGTATAGGGGACTTCTTTTGAAACTTTTGAATTTTAGATCTTTAAGAGACTGTGGGACTTTTGGGAGTTTTTTCTAACCGATATAAACCATATGAGCTGACATGGAGTCCAACGCCTTACCCATGTTGGGGAGAGCCGTTCTATCCTTTCCATTGGAATAGAACCTTAACATAAGTGATCACTTGACTTAGCCCACTAAGGGAAATCATAGACCTACTACAACTCGTAGTTCTGGGGCATGAGACATTGGAATCATAAATAACTCGGTGCTAAATAGTACTCCCATACTTAGGCTCAGAACTTTAAGGAAATCCACCATAAATCAATACATTGATATATATAGTGAAAGAAAAACTATGCTTCTCTTTGCTTTAAGTAGTAAATAATGTGGATTCCTATCTTAACTTAGGATCAAAGATCAATCTTTTATTTAAACTAGGATACTTGTTTGCTTAAGCATACTAATTGCATACTCTTCATGAAGAATCATAATTCATACTTAGGTTTAAGTATATATATATACACTCAAAGGATCACAATTTCATAATGAAGCTAGATTCTTGACATTAACCTTGGAAACACTTGCAAATATTAATTCATTGTAGGGATATGCAATTTATAGCATAAATTCTCAATTCCAACATAAATAGGTGAAATAAACATGAAACTCAAGATGCAATTAACTTATAAATTTATGAAGTCAAAACAAAGTAGTTTGGGCATAAACCCCACTTGTAATTTTATGTAGTTACTTAATAAAAAATAAATCTTTGGGACCAAGAACAAAAAAATTATTCTTGATCAAACCCCACATACCTTAGATGATGAACTTTGGATGAACACTTGCTTTTGAGATGCTATTTTTACCTTTGATCGAAGATTCTTGGTTTTCTTTACTGAGGATCTCAAATATTGAATCAATTTGGAATACAAATGGTGAAATCTTTAGTTTTTTTGAATGATGGGTTGAAACCCTAGGCTTTTTGTTCTTAAGGGAATTGAGTGGAATGACCATATTTTGGTGTTTTGGGCGCTTAATCTCGTGTTATAACTGAATAAAGGTCGAGGAAAATGACTTAATTGTCCCCTTGGATGCAGATTTTTTAAGACTAAAAATAAAATATGCCCAGCGATGCGCAGGTCGATGCGCCACGTCAATGGTATCGACACAATACCCGATGCATCGAACCAAGTTAGCCTTGACTCACTAGAATTTGGCACTGGTAACTGGAGAAAATATTAACCAACACGATGGGCGATGCGGTATGCCAAGATCACATTGGTCCAATGCTTTAGGACTCCAAACATGGTCTAAACGGGGTCCAAAAAATCCAAAACTCACCCGAGATGTACTATGAACTTTCCCCATTATGAATCAACAAAGAAATAAACTATCAGAGGTCGGGAAGGTCATCAAATAAATCCTCAAAGTTTGATGGTCTAAATAAATGACTAAGTCCCAACTTTTAGCATAATTTTTCTAAGTATGAGACCTTTCTTGGCATGCTCTAAAGGGATTAGACAACGAGAAATCTTACGGGGTCTTACAAAACCCTTATTTACATTAATGACCTTTCTTGGTTGCAAACTTGAAGGGTGAGCCCAAGAACATTACTTGTCTGAGAAGAAAAGTATATATTGGGAAAAGAAGGAGTTTACATGAAGTTTAAAGGCCTTCACATTTGGGCAAGGCCAATGTAGTGATAGATTAGTTTAATAAATTCATATATTCTTTGAGTTTGAAAGAATTAAAGGGTAAACTACCCATTTAGGTTGAGAAAAAAATTGGTAAACATCATAATTCAATAACTCTTGCAATTGATGTTGTAAATTGGGAATTTAAGATAATTCATAACCCCATCTATTTGAATATCTTTGTGAACATAACTCTAGCTTTTCTGATTTCAATGAATTAGTACTTGCAATAAAACTCTCTAGCTAGAACATTATTCATTACAACCATTTAAATATTGTTACCAATTCAAAACCCTGCTTTAATCAAGAACCTTCAATCAACAATCCATTAACAACCATAACACTTAGTTTGCACAGTATTCTCAGTGAGATTCGACCCCAACCTAGTTACGTTCTATATTTGACAACGACAGTTTACACTTTCTAATGAGAGCTATAATTTGGGAATATCAAATTTTGGCATCGTTGCCAGGGAATATAGTTTTCAATTAAGTTTGTGATTGTTAATTAATATTTGGTCAAGTTTCCCAAATTTTACCTTTATTTGTTGTTTTCGGTTTATTACAAGCTCATTATTGTTTATGCCATGCACTAGAAGTTCAAGAGAACCGTTATTACCCTTCAATCTTAAACCGTATCTAATTGGTTGAATGGAAGAATAAAAAGAAGCTAATAGACTAGCCACCTTGGCTAGAGCACAGGTTAATCGGTAGAATGATGGTCAACCAGCCCGTGACCCTAATCCTGATGAGAAGGATCTGGGGGATAATGATCTAATTAACCCAACAAATAGGAGACGTACAGAAAATATAGAGCAAACAGCCAACCTACTATGCAGTTTGCCCCTGATGAGGATGATGATACAGATTTAGATAAGGATGGTACGACTGGAGAAATTATCCCACCACTATTAGAATCTAGGGTGAAGTTTAATATCACTAGCAACATAATACAACTGCTCAATCTCAAGAGGTTGTTTAAAGGACTTCCAGGAGATGATCCAAATATACATTTGGTGAATTTTATCAACATTGGCCAGTCCTTTGACAATTTGGATGTTGGACAAAATGTAATTTGTCTTCGGTTACTTTCGTTGTCCCTGTCTGGGGAGGCAACAATGTGGCTAAATGAGTTGGTACCCGATTCTATAACAAACTGGAGGCAACTAAAAGGAGGTTTCTTAGAAAGGCTCTTTCCACCCTCCAGGATGTTATAGTTGAGGGATGAGAATATCAACTTCAGAAAGTTACCGAATGAGGCACTACATAAGACTTGGATGCAATTCAAAAAAAAAGCTTACACAGTGCCCAAACCATAAGATAATTGATGATAATTTGATGAGGATATTTTATCGAGCCTTAAAATCCATCACTAATCCAACTATAGACAATGTTGCAGGAAGTGCATTCATGGAGCTTACATTCACTAAGGGGGAGATGGTGTGTTGAGATTGTAGGATAGATTATGTGTTCCAGATGTTGAGGATCTAAGATAGAGAATTATGACTGAAGTGCATGGTGCACGATATTCTATTCATCCTGGTGCCACCAAGGTGTACCGCGACTTGCGAGAAATTTATTAGTGAGTGGCATGAAAAAGGATTTAGCAGTATTTGTGGCTAAGTGTGCGACGTGCCAATAGGTTAAGGTAGAACACCAAAGACCTGGTGGTATGATGCAGGAGTTCAGCATTCCCACTTGGAAGTCGGAAGAGATAAACATGGATTTTGTGATTGGTTTACCTCTTTCCCGACTCCATCATGATTCCATTTGGGTTGTTGTGGATAGATTGACTAAGTCTGCACACTTCTTTCCTGTGGATACTTCTTATACTGCTGAGGATTATTCTAGATTATACATCCGGGAATTAGTCAGATTGCATGGAGTTCCCTTGTCCATCATTTCAGATAGGGGTACTCAGTTCACTTTACAGTTTTAGAGAGCTTTCCAGAAAGGTCTTGGTACCCAAGTGCATTTGAGTTCTGCTTTTCATCCGCAGACAGATGGCCAAGCTAAGAGGACCATCCAGACCTTAGAGGATATGTTGAGAGTGTGTGCTCTTGACTTTAAGGAGAGTTGGGATGAGCACTTAATGTTGATAGAGTTTGCTTACAATAACAGTTTTCACTCTAGCGTTGGCATGACTCCAATTGAGGCTTTGTATGGGAGGAAATATAGGTCACCCATAGGTTGGTTTGAAGTAGGTGAAGCAGTCGTGAATGGTCCTAATTTGGTCTTTGAAGCTAAGGAAAAAGTCAAACTGATTAGAAAAGATTGAAAACCACACAAAGTCATCAGAAGTCGTATGCTGATGTGAGGAGAAGAGTCCTTTAATTTGAAGTTGGTGACTTGGTGTATTTGAAGATTTGACCCATGAAGGTAGTGAAGAGATTCGGGAAGAAGGAGAAACTTTGTCCCCCATTATGTTGGCCCCTACAGAGTTCTTAGCCGTGTTGGTAAGGTAGTGTATGAGGCTGAGTTACCTTCAGAGTTATCTTTCGTTCACTCCTTCTTCCATGTCTCCATGCTTAGGAAGCACATTGGTGATTGTGTTGTTGCAGATCCTTCAGAAATCCCTGATGTACAAGATAGTCTTTCTTATGAGGAAGTTCCTATTGAGATTTTAGATCACCAAATCCGAACACTAAGGAACAAAGAAGTTCCCTTAGTCAAGGTGTTGTGGCAAAACCAATCAATTGACGGTGCAACTTGGGAAGCTGAGGCGGATATACGATCCAAGTACCCACACCTATTTTCCATAAGCTCCTATCAAGCTAAACGTACCAATCTGCTCTAAATCATTCCTTTTCAATGCCGAATTACAGTAGTTCAGCAGTTATTGTATGCTATTTGGCTGTGATTTCATGAGTCATGCATTTTTTGTTGTGTCCAAAATGTAGAATGAAGTAGAGGCAAGATTAGCAAGTTGCGTCAGTTATGTACCCTTCATTTTCTCTTTCCTCTTAATATACCCAGATTCATTCAAGGACGAATGTCCCTAAGGGGGAGATATTGTAATGCCCCACACTTTCCTAAGCTGGAAAATGAATCGTGGTTCGTATATGCGAAAAACCTAATTTTGTAAGCCATATTTGGGTACCTAAATCACCAAGAGTGCCCTAGTTATAAGAGATCTTATGATGTGTTAAGGGTGGTTATATGAGTCACTTAAGGTAGTACAAGCTAAGAGTTTCAAAATCCATCAAGTTTTAGTGTTTGAATTTGCAAGGATCGTATTTGAATGAGCATAACTTGATAAATGTATGGTATTTTTGCACATTTCTACCAACAAAATTATATAGAATTTAATTACCTTTCAAACGATACTAATTTCATCAAAATCCGACACCTGAGCTAGGAGTTATGGCTTTGCAAAGTAGAGTGCGTCGCCTAACCAATCGCATATAGCCACTGGAAAGCATAGGCGATAGCATATGCGAGACCAATGTAAACATAGGTGATAGCATATGTAGCGTCTATGTATTGATTTCAAGCAACTTAAACACTCTGTTTTGCATTATTTCAAGGATAGATAAACCTTTTAACATTCCTTACCCGTCCCAAAACATAACCTTACAAATTTAACTATTCCGAAACACATCATAACCCTATTATCAGTCTAAGATCTTCACCAAGAGCACTAAAGGAGAAAAATAACTAAGGTTGCACATTCAACGTTGAGCGTCCAATCTTTCAACGAATCCGTTACCATAAATGTATGTGGGGATTTCAACAAGAACACCCTTTCATTTTTGTGCCCAAAATTTGTATTATTTTACGAAGATACATGATTTTACATGCTTTATTATGAATCTAAGATAGAAACTTATACTCTATATTCTTGTTCAAGAAACTATGATATTTTAGAGGTCTTGAAGATAAATTCCATGAGTTTTAATGTTAATATCATGTTTAAAGTAGAATTTTCAGATGTTCATATGAGTTATACAAATTTGCTACAAAAAGTGTGAATCTTGAAATGTTTTGTTCAAGTATTGATATATGGATTTTTAACCCTATTTGAGATTATGATTTTTGTGAAGTAATGTGTTATACACACCTTGACATTTGAATGATTTGATGTTATGGTCTTGAAAGAGTTATTTTTGAACTAGAATGAGAAAGGAAATCCACATATTGATTTAATTTTGAAAAAGAGGTAGCATGATGGCTCCCGATATGAATTAATGAATTGTGTTGTTGTGGGTTTTCTTTTGAAATGATTTGAGCTAAGTTCGGGAGTAGTCTTCAGCACCGAGTAGGAGGTATAGCTATGATTGGTACTTCCCTAGAACTACGTATAGATGTGAGCCTAAGGCTTCTTGATATAGTGATCACTAGTGAACCAAAGGTTAAGGTCCTACTCTGATGGTAAGGATAGGACAGCTCTCCCCAACGTAGGTTGGACGTTGGACTCTATGTAGCTCACATGGTTTATGTCGATTGTAAAAGGCTCCCAGTGTGTGTGTGTATTCTTATGTCTAAGATGAAAAGTGAAATGATTTGAAAGTTGAGTTGTTAAAGTTATCATTTTTTTGAAAAGTTTTACTGAATTTATATTATCCAAGAGGTATTTCATTATGAGGTTTGATCATCTAATTAATTGGAAAGTGATTAAGAATTTATATGATGACTCATATGTTTTATTACACTCTTTGATGATTACAACGATCTTATTCGAGCGATGTGAGTCTTTCATTACTCATGTGTGTCTTCTATAAATGCTTATGATATTGATTTTTAGATTTGTGCGCTCCCCCATATGCTCGATTCATTTCTATGGTACTAACCCTTATCTTCAGATGTGGGCTATATTTTCTCAGAATGTAGGTTCAGGTGCTCAGTCCCAGGCTAGACAATGACTTTTCGGGCATGCTGTTCTACATCCTCTGTTGTGGTGAGTCATCATGATCCGAGGATGTGACATCTAGATTTCTGTTTCATTGAACAAAGTACTTTTGATACTGAGTATGAGTCAGTTGCGGTATGTCCCAATGGCTCTCTGATGTTGTTCACTTTTAGAGGCTTGTTAGACTAGACTAGATGTTTGGAGTTGTCATGAGACATAGTATTTTGTTACTTTCCGCACTATTTTTGTCTTGATTTATGATATCATGGAGAATATTTTGAGGTTTATATGTTATAATCTAGTTGATAATTAATGAATGTTGTGAATACGGCTCAAAGGGTTGCTTGTGGTTACTTGTAGCCTTAAGCATCGTGTGACGCATTGGGACCCATTTTCGAGGCGTCACATTAGCTGAAATAACTGACCTACCAAAAAGATTTTTCCATTTTTAACCCTTTTTGATCTTATGTTAGTTTTTCTTCATTCCTAATAACTCTAATTAACTCTCTTTTGGTTGTTAACACCTAACTTTGGCCCTGGTCCAATATTGGACAATTTGCACCTTAACTTACGTAAAATACCTAAGTTGAGGATGGCTACTATCAGGATATTAGTAGTTTAATGAAAGAGTTGTTTAGAGCTAAAATAAAGTATTTGGCCCTGATCTATTTAAGATATTGTGCACCTCAATTGACCGCATCATTATAAGTTGAGGGTGGCTGATGCTTATATAAAAAATAAAAAAGGAGGGTTATGGCAAAGTGTGAATGAATGATAGAGATTGTAAGTAAGTTGGAAAAGTAGTAGCCTTGATGAGTAGAATTCAAGGGCAAAGAGAGTTAAGTCTGAACGTTGAGTCACTTTTTCTAAAAAAAAATTTATCCTCACCTAACCTCGGAACCTCATTACAAGCCTGAAAAAACCTGCTTGATCTTTACGAATTAACCATAAGGGAGCATAAGATGATAAGGGCAAGTATATGGCTGTATATGCTATGTTTGTAACTTTTTTGATGAGTGTGAGAGTCTTGATTTTCATCCATAATATATAATGAGTAGTGGACTTCATTGGCTTTGAGGGAAACTTGAGTTACACCTAGTTTTATTGATCTTTGTAGAATATTATATCGATGTTTGTATGTGTGCTGAATTATAAACAATGCCGGTTATAGATCATGATGTGTTGAACTCTTATGAGTGAGAAGAAAAGTGAATGATTGTGTGAAATCTGGTTTAGCAGTCGATTGCCTGTCATTTTATTGTTCATGTATGTATTTTGGTGCTGATTTACTTGAGGATAAGCAATTATCTTAAGTGGAGGGTGTTGATGTTCTGGCTTTTGATGAAATATTTTACATCTTTTTCTTGAGATAATTGTACATTTTCAAGAAACTGATGTTGTATTTAATACGGGATTTTAGTGTTTTCAGGTCAAAGAGTTAGCTGAAGAAGAAACTTGGAAAACTAGCAGAAAAGGGCCACTGACGGTCGAATTAGCGAACCGTTAGATATGCGATGAACCATCAGGGTGATCGCCAGAGTTAAATAGAAAGGACAAATTGAGTGCTCCCTTCGATGGTCTAAGTAACGGTCCACCAAATCTCTGACGGACCGCCAACTTGGTCATTAGGCTAAAATAGAAAATGGCTTTTAAGAGGATCAAGCGATGGCTTGTGTGATGAACTGCTAGGCCAACAACAGTCCGCCAACCTAACCGTCACCAATTAACTAGAAAGTAGCCAATTAGGAACATCAGCGACGGTCCATGTGATGGACTATCAGGCATCCGATGGGCTGTTAAAGTGAATGTCAACTATGACGCAGCTTTAATGAGTTCAAATTTTAAATCTGCAGTACCTGAGAACATATAAATACCCAGTTTAGGTTTTATTTAAGTATCTTATATCATATTTTCCAGCTAGAAACATTATTGTACATATTATTCTGGGATTCAAGAAAGAATTTTGGATCTATTATCTTTATTCATATTCTTATTGAAGATTAAAGAACGATTATTGTGACCTTTGTAAGTAATTCTCTAAATCTATTTATGAAGAACACAATGATTTTCTCTTCTTCTCTTGAGATGTGTGGCTAAGCTCCTATAACTAGGGTTATGGGAGCTTTGATTTGAATAACTTATTGGGGTGGTGAAAATGCTTAATTTCCATATGTAATTGAGATTGTATAAACCCTTCTTTACATTAATGACCTTTCTGGGTTACAAACTTGAAGGGTAAGCCCAAGAACATTACTTATCTGAGATGAAAAGTATATGTTGGGAAAAGAAGGAGTTTACATAAAGTCTAAAGGCCTTAACCTTTGGTTTATGAGTTGATGCCTTAATAAGTATTGACTGACATTAGAGATTAGTTGAATAAATTCATATATTCTTTGAGTTCAAAAGAATTAAAGGGTAAAGTACCCATTTAGGTTGAGAAACAAATGGGTAAACTTCAGAATTCAATAACTCTTGCATTTGAAATTATAAATTAGGAATTTAAGATAATTCATAACCCCATCTGTTTGAACATCTTGGTGAAC